>NW_027423350.1:35000-50000 GCF_048934315.1 Petromyzon marinus
TCAGGAAGCGACCATCCGTTCGTTAGTTCGTTGTATTATACGCGCGGAGATTAAGAGAGGTGTTGATGATGATGCTGAGAGAGACGAGAGAGAGAGAGACACACAAAGGTCCCCCTGTATAGCCTTCTAACAGACTGCTTGTGTTGGAGGGGGTGGTGGGTTGCGATGGGGAGGGAAAGTGCCGATGCGCGCACACAGCAGCAGCAGCGTCTTTTCAGAACTGTACAGCAGATCGATGATATCGACGCCCGTGTTGGAAGCTGCGTTGCTGCCCAAGATTTTCGTGTCCCCCACCCACACAGCCCCCCCCCCCTACCCTCCTCCTCCACCCCCGCCCCGCCTCGGTGTGTACGGTGAACGCGTGCTGTACAGATGTTAGGGGTGTAATGGGTGGCTTAATTCGGATTCGTTACCGCACACAGGATTCTAAACACGGGCTGAGTGGATGGGTGGGTGGGTAAGTGGGTGGGTGAGTAGGTGGTTAAGTAGGTGGTTAAGTAGGTGGGTAAGTGGGTAGGTAAGTGGGTGGGTGAGTGGGTAGGTAAGTGGGTGGGTAAGTAGGTGGGTAAGTAGGTGGGTGGATGGATGGATGGGTAGGTGGGTGGATGGATGGGTAGGTGGGTGGGGGGGCTGGGTAGGTGGATGGGTTGGGTGGGTAGGTGGATGGGTGGGGGGGGGGGCTGGGTAGGTGGATGGGCGGGGGGGTAGGTAGGTGGGTGGGGGGGGGAGATGTATAGGTGGACGGTTGGAGGGGTAGGTGAATGGGTGAATGGGTGACTACGTGGTTGGAATGTGAACCCACGAGGAGTCTTGAGTGGACGGGGCGGGGCGGGATGGATGGATGGAGGAGCCTACCGATGGAGTCTCATACTGGGAGCGACCCCTCTTAGAGGTGTAGAGATGAGAGGGGGAGCGGCGTTGGAGCAGCGGCGGCGGTCATTGTCCCGGTCGGCACGCAGGCCACGAGTGACCACTCGCCAGAATTAACCTTAAAGGACACGGTGCCAATGGAGCCAACCACCCATCCCACCCATCCCACCTATCCCTCCCACGAACCCAAGCACCCATCCAGCCACCACCAGGCGATAACGCAGCAAAGGACAACCCAAGGTTCATTATAATTATTCCTGTCCGTTACGTTAATTTATGCAAAATTCGTGCAACCGTTGATTGGGCCCGCGGTGGGGGGTGCGGGGTGGGGGTGCGGGTGGGGGGGTAGGTGGGTGGGAGGGGGGGGGTAGTTGACGGTGGGGGGGGGGAGAGGGGGGGGGTTTGAGGAGTATTCGGAGGGCACATTTGTAGCAATAAGCATGTCTGTTATTGTCGTTGATGCGGCAGGGCGGACGGCTCTCCCTGGCTGGGTTTTTACTCGTGTTCCTGTGTCTGTGACTTGTCCACCACGTTCCACACTTTGTATAATTGCTGACGAGGAGAATTATATTATATCAAACCCGCTGCCTTGTCTCGCCCGCTCCAGCCTCTTGTGTGTGTGCGTGTTTATGGCTCGACAAGTAATGGAGAGAGTGGAGAGTTTTGCCATGCCTGGGCAGTGTACTTACGGCCGGCTCAGTTTTGACAGATCTCACTCCGAATCAGTCGTGCAGCAATTATCCCTTTTCATCGGCTGCGTGGAAGCTACCCGGTATGTCGCTCCGCACTAAGCTTCGGGTCTTCTCGCCCACAGTCGTTGCTGTCCATCGAACAAAGACGGTTACCGCATCGCGTACTTCCGGATGCGCTTCTGCGTCCGTCTGGAATGCTCTTCCTTCCGATATTATGAATGTATTGACGGCGACTTAAGCTGGTATTTGACATTGTGAACACGCCCCCCATTTACCACCCAGCTTATGAGCTGAACCAATAGGCGATGCCCACATCTGGTTATACCCCCCCCCCTAAAATGAATAGGTCACTCCCTATTGAAATGGTCATTACCATTGATGTGTAAAATTAGAATAGTTTTCAGCATCGTCAATAATTGTTTTCAAAGTTGATCTTCTGTATCGCCAAGGTAAGAACTCATTTGCAAGGGTGGGTGGGTGGGATGGAGGCAAAAATCGGCATTTTGTCAGTCACGGCAGGAATAACTTATTGCACACGAGGGCAGTGTTTTTCATTGCGTGGCACGAGGGCCACTGGCTGCCCCTGGTTGGCTTTAGTGTGGCCCTTGACGTGCGGCCCCCGATAATACAAAAAAAATTGTGGAAAACACCCCAAATCGTGCTGTCAAACCCAATGATTTCAAATGTGTCGTGGGCCCTCACGCACTTACGTCTTATCGGTGAAAGTGGCCCCGCTCTGAAAATTAGCGAAGAACACAGCATTAGGGCAATGCAAAGCATGACGTCGCTTGACCAATGAATGCGTTGTCCGTCAAAGGAAGACCGACATACTCAAGTCGCGCATGACAGCCCATAGATTCAGAGGCCCGTAGACTTAATTTGCACATACGGGGTAATAGATGAAATCACAAGTCCGTAAAGTGACGTTCCACAGACTAGAACCCATGGGATTCACACATCGGTCGGCTAACTCAAGTTGCACAGACAGACCCATGGATTCACACAGAGACTCGTAGACTCAAGCCGTACAAACTGGGGTGGAAAGGGGTTTTCCACCACAGTTTGTTCAGCCATGGTTGGAGTGAAAATCCGAACCCCGAAATGTTGTACGAGAAAGAACCATGAACAAGTGTAGTGCCGGATCGTCTACATGTACAAAGTAAAACCTTGGATGGCGAGTAACTTGGTCTGAGAGTGTTTTGCAAGACGTGCAAAAAATGTTAAATAAATATTAATTTAATAATAATAGGTTTTTACCCTTTTATCTGGCACCAAAACTGACACCTTTATACAAGGGGATCATGTTTGCAATAACCACAATACAAGCAGTCAAAATGCAAACAAAAAAGAGACAACTCTGATAATGATGATGGCACTGTCCTTGAAATTGATTGGTCCACACCCGAGACGGCTTTTCTTAGAGCCCTTAGTCTCCACTGGTGTTGGACCAGAAGACGCCTGTATAAAGGTGTCAGTTTTGGTGCCAGATAAAAGGGTAAAAACCGTGCTACTGGCAAAGGAGGTCTCAATATAAAATATTAATTTGATAAACCAGCGAGGGTCTTGCAACACGAGCAGTACACGTGTACACGCTTTGTACTGTCGAGCGTCACGTGATCACAGCTGACGTACAAGTGCTTTGATATGCGAGTGCTTTGGATTACAAACACTTTTCCGGAACGAATTATGCTTCGCAACTCCAAGGTTTCACTGTTTACGTATTCACGTAATTCGAAAGTGTCCATCGGTTATGTGCTGGATCTCCAAAACAGTACCTGTGGCGAAACCGAAAAAATGTACGAGTCAATGCTCGTGACAGCCACCCCCTTGTTTTGGTACGGTCCAGATCCGGGGGTGGGGGGGGGGTCAGTTTTTTTTCTTTCAGTTTTTATTTATTTGGTATCGAGCCCTGTGAGCCATTCGGCTCTTGAATCGGGTGCAACCGCAACAAGCAAAAAACAAAAAAAAACATGAGCAAGAAAACATCTTAAAGTTACTATGTGACTGTGCAAACAGAAAATCCAGGAAAAAACAGCAAAATATTCCTGAAAAAAGCACCGTACACCAACGCTGTGTGCAAAAATCCCAGTGGGATGCAAGTCAAACAACAACCACAAGACAACTTAGATTAAGGCCATCAGTCTAACTCCATACTACAACAAACAAACATGGCCAAACCAAAAAACATTTTCGACATCACCAAAATTAAGCCACAAATGCAATGTAAGAGTGATCATAGGAACTGTGACCGAATTTTCACAAACGACATACAACATGGAACACCAAACCCTAGAGCAGTGGTTCTTAACCTGGGTTCGATCGAACCCCAGGGGTTCGGTGAGTCGATCTCAGGGGTTCGGCAGAGCCCCCGCCACGGAGGTCCGGACACACTTGAATTATTGTGTAAATTTGTGATGACACACACGGCCCGCTTGGCCATCACTGGCTGCAGATGATCATGCTACACTGCTTGGCCAATCAGCGCTGCGGGGAATTTAGTGCGTACTCAGTAGTCAACGTGTGACTGTTGTTGTCGTACGTCGTGTGATTTCTTTAATATTTTATCCATACTAACTATGTCGGGCAAAATAAGAAAGTGGTCGGACGAATATGTACAACATGGATTCTCATGTATCACGGAACGTGATGGGAGTGAGCGTCCTATCTGCATGATTTGCAACGCCAAGTTGAGCAACTCTAGTCTTGCACCGGCAAAACTAAAGGAACACTTCTTGAAGCTGCATGGAGACGGGGAATACAAGAACACAACACTTGCTGAATTCAGGGTGAAGAGAGCCAGATTCGATGAAAGGGCCACTCTGCCTGCTCTTGGATTTGTACCTGTTAACAAACCGATCCTGACAGCATCGTACGAAGTTGCTTACCTGATCGCAAAGCAGGGCAAGCCACACACCATTGGTGAAACACTTGTGAAACCAGCTGCATTAAAGATGGCGAATCTGATACTCGGAACAGCGGCCGAAGGTCAATTATCCCAAATTCCCCTTTCAAATGACACCGTCAGTGACAGAATAGAAGACATGAGTAAAGACATCTTGGCTCAAGTAGTCGCGGATCTGATTTCAAGCCCGGCAAAATTCAGCCTTCAACTCGACGAAACCACAGACGTTTCTGATCTAAGCCAGCTTGCTGTTTTTGTACGCTATGTGAAAGACGACATGATAAAAGAAGAGTTTTTATTTTGTAAGCCTCATACAACAACAACGAAGGCAGCCGATGTGAAGAAGCTTGTGGATGACTTCTTCAGAGACAACAATCTTTCATGGGATATGGTTTGTGCAGTTTGTACGGACGGAGCTCCAGTCATGCTGGGAAGAAAGTCTGGTTTTGGTGCGCTAGTAAAGGCCGATGCACCACACATCATTGTGACGCATTGTATTCTGCACAGGCATGCGTTGGCAACAAAAACCTTACCTCCAAAAATGGCAGGAGTATTAAAAACTGTGGTGGAATGTGTGAACTATGTGCGAAAAAGTGCTCTGAGGCACCGCATCTTCAGTGAGCTGTGTAAAGAAATGGGCTCTGAATTTGAGGTACTTCTGCTCCATTCTAATATTCGGTGGTTATCCCGGGGACAGGTGCTGAATCGTGTTTTTGCCATGCGTGTGGAATTAGCCCTGTTTTTGCAAGAGCACCAACACTGCCATGCAGATTGCTTCAAAAATCCTGAGTTCATTCTCATTTTAGCGTACATGGCTGATATATTCGCAGCTCTCAATCATCTCAATCAGCAGATGCAGGGTGGTGGAGTCAATATCATGGAAGCGGAAGAACACCTGAAGGCTTTTCAAAAAAAGCTACCGTTATGGAAACGACGAACAGAGAACAATAACTTCGCAAACTTCCCGCTTCTGGACGACTGTGCAAGTGTGTCTGGAATCGGAGATATTTCTGTATCCACGGAACTGAAGCAAACAATTGCCACGCACTTAGATGAGCTTGCAAAGTCTCTCGACGGATATTTCCCTACAAGAGAGTCATATCCAGCATGGGTGAGACAGCCGTTCACGTTTGCTGTTGAAACAGCAGATGTCAATGATGAATTCCTCGACGAAATGATTGAAATTCAGCAGAGCCAGGTTCAACAGCAACTCTTCAGAACAACAACGCTCTCAACGTTTTGGTGTCGACAAATGAACAAGTATCCAGTTATTGCTAAGAAAGCCCTGGATTTTTTTTATACCATTTGTTACAACATATCTTTGTGAGCAATCCTTTTCGAGGATGCTGGACATAAAAACGAAGAAAAGGAACAGACTTTGCTGTGAAAATGAAATGAGAGTGGCACTTGCCAAGGTGAAGCCACGCATATCTGAACTGATCTCTCAAAGGCAACAGCAGAAGTCACATTGATTTCCAGGTATGTAATTTGTTGTGAGTTTATGCATTGTGTTGGTTTTATTCTTTGAACAAGGTAATGTTCATGCACGGCTCATTTTGTGTACCAGTAAAAAACATCTATGTCTTGAATTTGAAAAAAATCACATTTTATTTTTCACTAAAGAGGGGTTCGGTGAATGCGCATATGAAACTGGTGGGGTTCGGTACCTCCAACAAGGTTAAGAACCACTGCCCTAGAGCCATAGCTGGCTGCATGAGTCACTCCACAACAACAGGAGCATCAGTCGGAGTATCAAATTTTTCAATGCACCTTTAAAGATCAGCACACTATATCTAAATACAGATACTACTTTGCAGCGGTCATCCGGAGCGAACCATTTTATTTTATTTTAGGCCACTGAATAGCAGTGGCAGCTAGGGGCGTACAACTCCTCTAGAGCAGTTTTGAGTGAAGATCGCATAGGGTCGAGGGAATAATTTATTACTTCCCCCTGTAATTTCTTCCCACATCCAGGCCTGATGACAGATAGACCCCTAGACTAACAGACAGGCCCATTAACTCGCATGGAGACCCACATACACGCAAAGGTGCCCATAGACACGCAGAGAGACACAGGCGAGCACAGAGACTCAAGAGGCAAGCATAGAGACCCACAAACGAGCACAGAAAACCACAGACAGATAGAGCCACAGACACTCACAGAGACCCACATACATTTGAGACCCACAGACACAGAGACCCACATACACTCAGAGACCCACAAATACTCACAGAGACCCACATATGCTCACAGAGCCCAACAGACACGCAGAGACCCGCAGGAAATCACAGAGATCCACAGACACTCGCAGAGACCCACAGCCATTCAGAGACCCACAAACACTCACAGAGACCCACATATGCTCACAGAGACCAACAGACATGCAGAGACCCACAGGAAATCACAGAGATCCACAGACACTCGCAGAGACCCACAGACACTCAGAGACCCACAAACACAGAGACCAACAGACCCATACAGAGACCGACAGACACTCAAGAGACCCATAGACACTCACAGCGACCCACATATGCTCACAGAGACCAACAGACAAACGCAGAGACCCACAGGAAATCACAGAGATCCACAGACACTCGCAGAGACCCACAGACACGCACAGATACCGAGACACGCACAGAGACTCACAGACACGCATTGAGAACCACAGACACGAAAAGAGACCCACAGACACACAGAGGCCAAGAGACGCCACCAAAACAAAGCACCTGCCTAGGTATTTTATGTCATCGAATACTCCACCATCCTCCACTTCCCATGCGTGATGTTGACAGTTGTCGAGAGAGTGGAAGAGTTCCCATACCTGGGCTGTGTGCTTATGACCATCTCCCGTTTTGACAGCAGAGGTTTCCCCAGCCGAGCAGCATCATCTTTTAATCGGCTGCGTAATGCTGCTGTGTGGAAGCTATACGGCCTGTCACTGCACATGAAACCCCGGGTCTTCACGGCCAAAGCGATACCCTCCCTCTCAGCTGTGCCCTCCTGATGTCAACGTATGGCCCCGTTGTTATAGGCGGGAACAACACACCGTTAAAAGCAAGACATCTAAAGTGCAACAGTACCACACGGAAGGCAAGAATCTGCGACCAACAATTGATTGTCAAACGACGGCAAGATAGTCCAGGTGTCCTTGTGTGTGTGTGTGTGAACCAGTCCTTGTCCTCCACTAGGTCGTGTAAACATCGTCACTTGCGGGAGACAAATGCGGCCGAGCGTGGTGCTGGACACCCATCCCGTCGTGTACCACAGTGCCGGCCTTCATAGGTGCTTCTGTAACAGCACTTGCCCTAACAGTCTCTTTGCTTGTGTGTGTGCGAGTCCCTTTTCAGGTAAAGGCTGTTGAATGGGAGTGCCACCGTATCTCAGGAGAAAGTGGGTGCCTAAAAGATAAGTGGGCTGGGGAATAAAGAAGGAAGAGGCGGGGCCTCATCAGGAAGGGGTGGAGCCTAGGGAGTAAGGAAAGCCTAATCAGGCATAGGTGGAGATGTCGAAGGTGACGTGTAAGTTATTTTGGCCTCCATTTTCACCAGCGGTGGCCAAGGCCGATTTGAGGGTTGTGGCGGTGGCAGTCGCAGGGCTGGTGGTGGTCGCAGGGGTGGTGGCGGCCACAGGGCTGGTGGTGGTCGCAGGGGTTGTGGCGGTCACAGGGGTGGTGGCGTTTGCGGGAGTGGTGGTATCGGTGGTAGCGGTGGCGGTCGATCCGCTGGCATTGTCAAGAGTGGCGGTGGCGGATCTTCCACTGGTGGCCCGCCAGTGATGGTCGAGATAGAATTTCCTCAATCTATGGCCCCCGGTCGCTTTACGATGAGCGATGGTGATGGCGATGGCACCGGCGGCGTCGGCAGCACTGGCAGCGGCTGCGGAGTTTCCAGAATCGGCTGAATCTACCGATGGTGTTGGCTGATCGAGGCTGTTTGGTAATACACTTCGGCACAGTGGCAATGGCAGTGGCTGTTTCATCAATGGCGGCCAACCGAGAACGTTTAATAACTAGTTTTGGCAAGGTGGCAGGTGTATCGGTTTCAGTTTCGTGGACGATTGAGGAACTGTAGGGTATGATGGACGAGACGACCGTCACATATCCAGCATCGCCGTCGGGGGCAGCGGTGGTGCCGTTGGTGGCGACATCGTTGGTGTTGGTGGAAACAGAGGTGCCATTGCTGGCAGCGGTGGTGACGTCAGCGACGTCGGCGGTGCCGCCGGTGGCGATGTCGCTGGCGTCGGCAGTGATGTCGTTAGTTACCGATGCCAGACACGAGGGTTTTCAGCCGCACCTCGGTCTCTCGCAACTGGGAGGAGAGGCCTCCTAGGTAGGCCTCCCTGGCCTCCTCCTTCCGTAGGTGACGATTCTGCGCCTCGATCTTGCGACGGAACGCTGCATTCTCCCGTTCATACTCTGGCATTCTGCAAGTCACAGCCGGAATAACTTATTACTCACAAGGGCTATGGAAATTGGGGTATTGCATGAGAAACGTCTTGCCTGTCAAGAGAGACAGACAAACTTCAATTTGCGCAGACAGAACCATCGATTCACACGGAGGTCTCTAACCTCAAGTTACACGGACACAACCACAGATTCACACCAAGGACCACAAACGCACACAGAGCACCAAATACATTCTGAGACCCATAGACAAACACAGATACTCGCAGATACGCACAGAGACCCACAGACACAAAAGACCAGACATATAACTCCATTATGGCCTTAACGAATTGTTGGGGCAAGTGCTGTTAGCGAGCACCTATGAAGGCCGGCACGGCACACGAGGGGGTGGGTGGCCAGCACCATGCCCGGCCGCCTTCGTCTCTACAGTGGCGATGTTTACACACCACACCAGGTTACTCATTTGAGCCTGAGGCCACGTATGGGAGACCCAGGACTGGCTCTGATAATTGTCACTGGTGTTCGCCGTGATTGGAGAATCGAACTCGGGTCATCGGATTTCTAGCACAGCATGCTACCCACGACACCACATACAGAGAACAACATACGAGCACACATACCAAAAGCACACAAAGAGAGCCACAGACAATCAGAGAGGCCCACAGACACACACAGAGACCCACAGGCACATACAGAGAACCACACACACACAAATATACCAAAGACATGGACAGAGACCCACAGACACTCACAGAACTACATACATGCAAAGATACCTACAGACATGCACAGAGAGTTACAGACTCAACAGAAACCCAGGGATGAGCACAAATACCCAAAGACACGAAAAGAGATCCACAGACACTCACAGAACTACAGACACGAACAGAGATCTAAAGACACACAGAGACCCACAGGTATTCAAAGACTCACAGACTTGCACAGATACCAAAAACACGCACAGAGAAACACAAACACACACTTAGACCCACAGACACATACAGAGACCCACAGACACATACAGAGACCCACAGACACACGCAGTTACCCACATACACGCATGGAGACCGACATTCATAAAGACACCCACAGACACTTACAGAGACCCACATACACGCAGAGATACACACAGACACACAGAGACCCACAGACACTCATAGAACTACAGACGTGCAAAGATACCTACAGACACGCACAGAGAGTCACAGACTCAACAGAGACCCACAGATCAGCACAATTACCCAGACACGAACAGAGATCCAAAGACGCACACAGAAAACCACAGGTACTCAAAGACTCACAGACATGCAGATACCAAAAACACGCGCAGAGAAACACAGACACACACACATAGACCCACAGACACATACAGAGACCCTCAGACGAGTACAGATACCCACAGACACGCATAGAGACCCACAGACACACGCAGTTCCCCACATTCTCCTGGCCAGAGCCAGGGCTTAGAGCTCCTCCTCAACACCCACCCACGGGTAGATGGGAGTGAGATGGAACAGATGGAGATTAGTCCACACACTCTACTGTAACACCACATTCTCCTGGCCAGAGCCAGGAGAATGTGGTGTGTCCATATCAGCAAGTTGCGGGGCACAATGTATAAGTGGGCGGGAGAATGGAGAGGAAGAGGCGGGCCTATGTAAGAATGGGCAGGGCCTCGGGAGCAATAGGGCCGCATCAGGCAGAGTTTGGGATGTCGATGGCGATGCACAAGATCCGTTGGTCTCCTTGGCCTCCTTTGCAAGCACCAGGGGTGGATTTGAGGCCAGCAGTGGCGGTCGCAGGGGTGGTGGCAACGGCGATGGTGGCGGTCGATCCGCCGGCATCGTCTGGAGTTGCCATGGTGGACTTGCGGGTGGTGGCCCACCAGTGAAAGTTCCGGTAGAATTTTCGAAATCTATCGGCCCTGGTGGCTTTGCCACGGGCAGAGGTGGTGGTTGTGGTGGTGGTGGCGGCGGTGGCATCAGCAGTGGCCGATCTGCCAGGGGCAGCCGGTGTGGCGATGCCGGTGGATGATTTCCCGGTAGCGGCAGCTGACCGAGGCCGTTTTATCACAAATCTCGGCACGGCGGCGGTTGGGGTGTCAATGCCGGTGACTATTTCCCCAGCAGCAGCCAACCGAGGCTGTCTTATGACAAGTTTTGGATTGGTGGCGGCAGCTGTGGCGGTTTCATCGACGGCGGCAGCGGTCGAGGAATGGTGCGATGTGACGGATGTATCGACCGTCATGTGTCCAGCTTTGGCGGTGGAGCCTTCGGCGGCAGTGGTGATGCTGTCGGCGGCAGTGGCGGCGGCGCCGGCTGGCATGGCGGTGTTGCCATCGGTGGTGGCGGTGGCTCCGACAGCGGCGGCGGAGATGCTACCAGTGGCAACGCCGTCAGCATCGTCGGCCCCGACGTTGAAATTGCCGATGCCAGACACGAGGGCTGTCAGCTGAGCTTGGGTTTTGCGCAGCTGCGAAAAGAGGCCCCCCAGGTCGGCCTTCCTGGCCTCCTCCGCCCGGAGCAGGCGACGCTGCGCCTTGACTTTAGTACGGAGCGCCACGTTCTCCCGTTCGTAGCCTGGCATGGGCGGTAAAAATCGGCATTCTGTCAGGCGCGGCAGGAATAACTGATTACGCATCAGGGCATTCTTATTCATTGTCATTGCTGCATTGCTAATGGCAGCCCCCTGGTGTCCTGTCATGCGGCCCTTGACATGCGGTTCTCGACAAAACACAAATGTGGGAAACACCCCGACAGCGGCGGCGGAGATGCTACCAGTGGCAACGCCGTCAGCATCGTCGGCCCCGACGTTGAAATTGCCGATGCCAGACACGAGGGCTGTCAGCTGAGCTTGGGTTTTGCGCAGCTGTGAAAAGAGGCCCCCCAGGTCGGCCTTCCTGGCCTCCTCCGCCCGGAGCAGGCGACGCTGCGCCTTGACTTTAGTACGGAGCGCCACGTTCTCCCGTTCGTAGCCTGGCATGGGCGGTAAAAATCGGCATTCTGTCAGTCGCGGCAGGAATAACTGATTACGCATCAGGGCATTCTTATTCATTGTCATTGCTGCATTGCTAATGGCAGCCCCCTGGTGTCCTGTCATGCGGCCCTTGACATGCGGTTCTCGACAAAACACAAATGTGGGAAACACCCCATCGTCGTGCAGTCACAAACCCCAATGGTTTGATATGTGCGGCGTGCCATCACATTGATGTCTTGTCGGCGAAAGTGACCCTCTTCTGAAAAATGGTGAAGCTCACTACATCGGGGCTGTGAAAATGTTGGCGCCCCGTGAGCAATGTGCTGTCTGACGAGAGAGACCGGCACACTGAAGTCGCATATGAGGGCTCATCGAACTCACATAGAGTGCCCTAGAATCAAGTTGCACAGACGGGTCCATAGATTCACCCAAGTTGCTCAGACAGACGTGTAGATTCACGCAGAGGTCTGTAGTCTCAAGTACACACAGATGTATAGATTCACACAGAGGTCTGTAAACTCAAGTTGCACAGAAAACGTAGAGATTCACACAGAGGTCTGTAAACTCAAGTTGCACAGACAGACGTATAGATTCACACAGAGGTCTGTAAACTCAAGTTGCACAGACAGACGTAGAGATTCACACAGAGGTCTGTAAAGTGAAGTGGGTCAGACAAACGTGTAGATTCACACAGAGGTCTGTAGACTCAACTTACACAGACAGATGTATATATTCACACAGAGGTCTGCAAACTCAAGTTGCTCAAACAGACGTATAGATTCACACAGGTCTGTAAACTCAATTGCACAGAAAGACACACAGCTTTACAAAGGGGCCCATAGACTCAGTCACTGACAAGGTTGGACAAAGGCTGAAACACCATTTTGGGGATGAAAATCTGAACTCGACTGTGATGTTCCCCAAGGAAGCAGGAACACGTGTAATGGCGGATCGTTTATATACACATTTGTACCCGAGACTGAGACACTCAGAAACCCACAGACGCACACAGAAACCCACAGATAAACACAGATACCTTCAGACAATTACAAAGACGTAGAAACACTCAAAGAGACCCACACGTATGCACAAAGATGCACATACATGCATAGTAACTCATAGGCTTGCACAGAGACCCACAGGCAGATGAGACACACGCAGATACTCACAAACAGATAAAGAGACCCACAGAAACGCAACGAGACCCACAGATACTCACAGAGAACCATAGACACTCAAAAACGCATAGATACTCACACAGACCAACAAACGAGCACAGAAGCCAAAAAACACTCACAGACACCTACATACACACACAGAAACCCGAGGATGCCCATAGAGACACAGACACATAAAGAGGCCCAAACATTTTCAGACACCCACAGATACTCACGCAGTTCCAGACACATTGACAGAGACAAATAGACACGCATAGAGACCCGCAGATGAGCCCGAAAACTCACAGACACACGCAGAGACCAAAAAACACTCATAAAGTGTGCACAGAGACACAGACACGCATAGAGACCCACAGACATGCAGGGAGAACCACACATGAACACAGAAACCCACAGACACACGACGAGACCCGCAGACACTCAGGGAAACCCAAAGACCCACACAAAGCCCAACAAAGACAAAGATCCCCCATATAGCCTTAATATACTGTAGGGGAAAGTGCTGTTAGCGAGCAACTATGAAGGCCGGAACAGTACACGACGGGGTGGGTGGCCAGCACCACGCCCGACCGCCTTTGTCTTCCCAGTGGCACAGAGCCCCACGTATGCACGCGGAGACCCATGGACGCACAACAGGGACTCGCGGGCATCCAAAGAGACTCACAGATGCCCATGGAGGCGTAGAAACACGCAGAGAACCACCGACACTCCTTAGGCACTCGCGGATACTCGCAGACACTTACAGAGACTCGCACAAGGAGCGGCTTTGCTACTCACCACTGCTCCTGCGAAGAAGGACGAGGATCAATGTCCAGGATACGGCGAAGCCCACGGTCACCGCGACCCTCGCGGCCGTCGCCCCCGTAACCTCCATGGGGCTGCCCTTAGTTGGGGGCAGCTCACACGGGCAGCTGTTGCAGTGGTTCTCAACAGCTCCTCCTCCTACTCCTCCTCCTCCTTCTCCTCCAGCGCTGAAGCAGACCAACAGCGCTAGCCAAACGAGGTCGAGTAGCATCTCGAATTTGCGGTATAGCTTGGCGTCGTCTGACTCGCTGCTGTTGCACTGCTGTAGTCAAAGCAGGATACCACCACAGTCAGCATGGACTGCTGTAATCATAGCAGGTACCACCACAGGCAGTATGCACTTCTGTAATCATAGCAGGTACCACCACAGTTAGTATGCACTGCTGTATTCATAGGTACCACCACTGTCACCGCGCTTGTTGTGAGCCGTGTGAGATTTGCCGTGACGAAAGGGACTTCTGCGTTCGTGTGTGATGGTGTGGTGATGTGCACTCTGTGTGTGTGATGGTGTGGTGATGTACACTCTGTGTGTGTGATAGTGTGGGGGTGTGCACTCTGTATGTGTGATAGTGTGGTGGTGTGCACTGTGTGTGTGATGGTGTGATGGTGTACACTCGTGTGTGTGTGATGGTGTGGTGATGTGTGCTCGTGTGTGTTCCTTGCGCAGCCTGATTGAGGCCTAGCTAGATCGAGCGCCTGACGCAGCGTGAGGCCTAGTTAATAGTGCGCCTGGCGCAGCCTGATTGAGGCCTGGTTAGTCGTGCGCCTGGCGCAGCCTGAGTGAGGCCTGGTTAGTCGTGCGCCTGGCGCAGCCTGAGTGAGGCTTAGTTAATCGTGGACCTGGCGCATCCTGAATGAGGCCTAGTTAATCATGCACCTGGCGCAGCCTCAGTGAGGCCTAGATAATAGTGCACCTGGCGCAGCCTGAATGAGGCCTAGTTAATCGTGCACCTGGAACAGCGTGAGTGAGGCCTAGTTAATCGTGTACATGACACAGCCTGAATGAGGCCTAGTTAATCGTGCACCTGGAACAGCGTGAGTGAGGCCTAGTTAATCGTGTACATGACACAGCCTGAATGAGGCCTAGTTAATCGTGTACCTTGCGCAGCCTCAGTGAGGCCTAGCTGATCGTGCACCCGGCGCAGCCTGAATGAGGCCTAGTAAATTGTCAC
>NW_027423350.1:57500-60000 GCF_048934315.1 Petromyzon marinus
TAATGGCAGCCCCCTGGTGTCCTGTCATGCGGCCCTTGACATGCGGTTCTCGACAAAACACAAATGTGGGAAACACCCCATCGTCGTGCAGTCACAAACCCCAATGGTTTGATATGTGCGGCGTGCCATCACATTGATGTCTTGTCGGCGAAAGTGACCCTCTTCTGAAAAATGGTGAAGCTCACTACATCGGGGCTGTGAAAATGTCGGCGCCCCGTGAGCAATGTGCTGTCTGACGAGAGAGACCGGCACACTGAAGTCGCATATGAGGGCTCATCGAACTCACATAGAGTGCCCTAGAATCAAGTTGCACAGACGGGTCCATAGATTCACCCAAGTTGCTCAGACAGACGTGTAGATTCACTCAGAGGTCTGTAGTCTCAAGTACACACAGATGTATAGATTCACACAGAGGTCTGTAGACTCAAGTTGCTCAGACAGACGTATAGATTCACACAGAGGTCTGTAAACTCAAGTAGCACAGACAGACGTAGAGATTCACACAGAGGTCTGTAAAGTGAAGTGGGTCAGACAAACGTGTAGATTCACACAGAGGTCTGTAGACTCAACTTACACAGACATGTATAGATTCACACAGAGGTCTGCAAACTCAAGTTGCTCAAACAGACGTATAGATTCACACAGGTCTGTAAACTCAATTGCACAGAAAGACACAGCTTTACAAAGGGGCCCATAGACTCAGTCACTGACAAGGTTGGACAAAGGCTGAAACACCATTTTGGGGATGAAAATCTGAACTCGACTGTGATGTTCCCCAAGGAAGCAGGAACACGTGTAATGGCGGACCGTTTATATACACATTTGTACCCGAGACTGAGACACTCAGAAACCCACAGACGCACACAGAAACCCACAGATAAACACAGATACCTTCAGACAATTACAAAGACGTAGATACACTCAAAGAGACCCACACGTATGCACAAAGATGCACATACATGCATAGTAACTCATAGGCTTGCACAGAGACCCACAGGCAGATGAGACACACGCAGATACTCACAAACAGATAAAGAGACCCACAGAAACGCAAGAGACCCACAGATACTCACAGAGAACCATAGACACTCAGAAACGCATAGATACACAGACCAACAAACGAGCACAGAAGCCAAAAAACACTCACAGACACCTACATACACACACAGAAACCCGAGGATGCCCATAGAGACACAGACACATAAAGAGGCCCAAACATTTTCAGACACCCACAGATACTCACGCAGTTCCAGACACATTGACAGAGACAAATAGACACGCATAGAGACCCGCAGATGAGCCCGAAAACTCACAGACACACGCAGAGACCAACAAACACTCATAAAGTGTGCACAGAGACACAGACACGCATAGAGACCCACAGACATGCAGGGAGAACCACACATGAACACAGAAACCCACAGACACACCACGAGACCCGCAGACACTCAGGGAAACCCAAAGACCCACACAAAGCCCAACAAAGACAAAGATCCCCCATATAGCCTTAATATACTGTAGGGGAAAGTGCTGTTAGCGAGCAACTATGAAGGCCGGAACAGTACACGACGGGGTGGGTGGCCAGCACCACGCCCGACCGCCTTTGTCTTCCCAGTGGCACAGAGCCCCACGTATGCACGCGGAGACCCATGGACGCACAACAGGGACTCGCGGGCACCCAAAGAGACTCACAGATGCCCATGGAGGCGTAGAAACACGCAGAGAACCACCGACACTCCTTAGGTACTCGCGGATACTCGCAGACACTTACAGAGACTCGCACAAGGAGCGGCTTTGCTACTCACCACTGCTCCTGCGAAGAAGGACGAGGATCAATGTCCAGGATACGGCGAAGCCCACGGTCACCGCGACCCTCGCGGCCGTCGCCCCCGTAACCTCCATGGGGCTGCCCTTAGTTGGGGGCAGCTCACACGGGCAGCTGTTGCAGTGGTTCTCAACAGCTCCTCCTCCTACTCCTCCTCCTCCTTCTCCTCCAGCGCTGAAGCAGACCGACAGCGCTAGCCAAACGAGGTCGAGTAGCATCTCGAATTTGCGGTATAGCTTGGCGTCGTCTGACTCGCTGCTGTTGCACTGTAGTCAAAGCAGGATACCACCACAGTCAGCATGGACTGCTATAATCATAGCAGGTACCACCACAGGCAGTATGCACTTCTGTAATCATAGCAGGTACCACCACAGTTAGTATGCACTGCTGTATTCATAGGTACCACCACTGTCACCGCGCTTGTTGTGAGCCGTGTGAGATTTGCCGTGACGAAAGGGACTTCTGCGTTCGTGTGTGATGGTGTGGTGATGTGCACTCTGTGTGTGTGATGGTGTGGTGATGTACACTCTGTGTGTGTGATAGTGTGGGGGTGTGCACTCTGTATGTGTGATAGTGTGGTGGTGTGCACTGTGTGTGTGATGGTGTGATGGTGTACACTCGTGTGTGTGTGTGATGGTGTGGTGATGTGTGCTCGTGTGTGTTCCTTGCGCAGCC
>NW_027423350.1:65000-77500 GCF_048934315.1 Petromyzon marinus
CCACACAGCCCCCCCCCCTACCCTCCTCCTCCACCCCCGCCCCGCCTCGGTGTGTACGGTGAACGCGTGCTGTACAGATGTTAGGGGTGTAATGGGTGGCTTAATTCGGATTCGTTACCGCACACAGGATTCTAAACACGGGCTGAGTGGATGGGTGGGTGGGTAAGTGGGTGGGTGAGTAGGTGGTTAAGTAGGTGGTTAAGTAGGTGGGTAAGTGGGTAGGTAAGTGGGTGGGTGAGTAGGTGGGTAAGTAGGTGGGTAAGTGGGTAGGTAAGTGGGTGGGTGAGTAGGTGGGTAAGTAGGTGGGTAAGTAGGTGGGTAAGTAGGTGGGTAAGTAGGTGGGTAAGTAGGTGGGTAAGTAGGTGGGTAAGTGGGTGGGTAAGTAGGTGGGTAAGTAGGTGGGTGGATGGATGGATGGGTAGGTGGGTGGATGGATGGGTAGGTGGGTGGGGGGGCTGGGTAGGTGGATCGGTTGGGTGGGTAGGTGGATGGGTGGGGGGGGGGCTGGGTAGGTGGATGGGCGGGGGGGTAGGTAGGTGGGTGGGGGGGGAGATGTATAGGTGGACGGTTGGAGGGGTAGGTGAATGGGTGAATGGGTGACTACGTGGTTGGAATGTGAAGCCACGAGGAGTCTTGAGTGGACGGGGCGGGGCGGGATGGATGGATGGAGGAGCCTACCGATGGAGTCTCATACTGGGAGCGACCCCTCTTAGAGGTGTAGAGATGAGAGGGGGAGCGGCGTTGGAGCAGCGGCGGCGGTCATTGTCCCGGTCGGCACGCAGGCCACGAGTGACCACTCGCCAGAATTAACCTTAAAGGACACGGTGCCAACGGAGCCAACCACCCATCCCACCCATCCCACCTATCCCTCCCACGAACCCAAGCACCCATCCAGCCACCACCAGGCGATAACGCAGCAAAGGACAACCCAAGGTTCATTATAATTATTCCTGTCCGTTACGTTAATTTATGCAAAATTCGTGCAACCGTTGATTGGGCCCGCGGTGGGGGGTGCGGGGTGGGGGTGCGGGTGGGGGGGTAGGTGGGTGGGAGGGGGGGGTAGTTGACGGTGGGGGGGGGGGAGAGGGGGGGGGGTTTGAGGAGTATTCAGAGGGCACATTTGTAGCAATAAGCATGTCTGTTATTGTCGTTGATGCGGCAGGGCGGACGGCTCTCCCTGGCTGGGTTTTTACTCGTGTTCCTGTGTCTGTGACTTGTCCACCACGTTCCACACTTTGTATAATTGCTGACGAGGAGAATTATATTATATCAAACCCGCTGCCTTGTCTCGCCCGCTCCAGCCTCTTGTGTGTGTGCGTGTTTATGGCTCGACAAGTAATGGAGAGAGTGGAGAGTTTTGCCATGCCTGGGCAGTGTACTTACGGCCGGCTCAGTTTTGACAGATCTCACTCCGAATCAGTCGTGCAGCAATTATCCCTTTTCATCGGCTGCGTGGAAGCTACCCGGTATGTCGCTCCGCACTAAGCTTCGGGTCTTCTCGCCCACAGTCGTTGCTGTCCATCGAACAAAGACGGTTACCGCATCGCGTACTTCCGGATGCGCTTCTGCGTCCGTCTGGAATGCTCTTCCTTCCGATATTATGAATGTATTGACGGCGACTTAAGCTGGTATTTGACATTGTGAACACGCCCCCCATTTACCACCCAGCTTATGAGCTGAACCAATAGGCGATGCCCACATCTGGTTATACCCCCCCCCCCCCTAAAATGAATAGGTCACTCCCTATTGAAATGGTCATTACCATTGATGTGTAAAATTAGAATAGTTTTCAGCATCGTCAATAATTGTTTTCAAAGTTGATCTTCTGTATGGCCAAGGTAAGAACTCATTTGCAAGGGTGGGTGGGTGGGATGGAGGCAAAAATCGGCATTTTGTCAGTCACGGCAGGAATAACTTATTGCACACGAGGGCAGTGTTTTTCATTGCGTGGCACGAGGGCCACTGGCTGCCCCTGGTTGGCTTTAGTGTGGCCCTTGACGTGCGGCCCCCGATAATACAAAAAAAATTGTGGAAAACACCCCAAATCGTGCTGTCAAACCCAATGATTTCAAATGTGTCGTGGGCCCTCACGCACTTACGTCTTATCGGTGAAAGTGGCCCCGCTCTGAAAATTAGCGAAGAACACAGCATTAGGGCAATGCAAAGCATGACGTCGCTTGACCAATGAATGCGTTGTCCGTCAAAGGAAGACCGACATACTCAAGTCGCGCATGACAGCCCATAGATTCAGAGGCCCGTAGACTTAATTTGCACATACGGGGTAATAGATGAAATCACAAGTCCGTAAAGTGACGTTCCACAGACTAGAACCCATGGGATTCACACATCGGTCGGCTAACTCAAGTTGCACAGACAGACCCATGGATTCACACAGAGACTCGTAGACTCAAGCCGTACAAACTGGGGTGGAAAGGGGTTTTCCACCACAGTTTGTTCAGCCATGGTTGGAGTGAAAATCCGAACCCCGAAATGTTGTACGAGAAAGAACCATGAACAAGTGTAGTGCCGGATCGTCTACATGTACAAAGTAAAACCTTGGATGGCGAGTAACTTTGTCTGAGAGTGTTTTGCAAGACGTGCAAAAAATGTTAAATAAATATTAATTTAATAATAATAGGTTTTTACCCTTTTATCTGGCACCAAAACTGACACCTTTATACAAGGGGATCATGTTTGCAATAACCACAATACAAGCAGTCAAAATGCAAACAAAAAAGAGACAACTCTGATAATGATGATGGCACTGTCCTTGAAATTGATTGGTCCACACCCGAGACGGCTTTTCTTAGAGCCCTTAGTCTCCACTGGTGTTGGACCAGAAGACGCCTGTATAAAGGTGTCAGTTTTGGTGCCAGATAAAAGGGTAAAAACCGTGCTACTGGCAAAGGAGGTCTCAATATAAAATATTAATTTGATAAACCAGCGAGGGTCTTGCAACACGAGCAGTACACGTGTACACGCTTTGTACTGTCGAGCGTCACGTGATCACAGCTGACGTACAAGTGCTTTGATATGCGAGTGCTTTGGATTACAAACACTTTTCCGGAACGAATTATGCTTCGCAACTCCAAGGTTTCACTGTTTACGTATTCACGTAATTCGAAAGTGTCCATCGGTTATGTGCTGGATCTCCAAAACAGTACCTGTGGCGAAACCGAAAAAATGTACGAGTCAATGCTCGTGACAGCCACCCCCTTGTTTTGGTACGGTCCAGATCCGGGGGTGGGGGGGGGGTCAGTTTTTTTCTTTCAGTTTTTATTTATTTGGTATCGAGCCCTGTGAGCCATTCGGCTCTTGAATCGGGTGCAACCGCAACAAGCAAAAAACAAAAAAAAACATGAGCAAGAAAACATCTTAAAGTTACTATGTGACGGTGCAAACAGAAAATCCAGGAAAAAACAGCAAAATATTCCTGAAAAAAGCACCGTACACCAACGCTGTGTGCAAAAATCCCAGTGGGATGCAAGTCAAACAACAACCACAAGACAACTTAGATTAAGGCCATCAGTCTAACTCCATACTACAACAAACAAACATGGCCAAACCATAAAACATTTTCGACATCACCAAAATTAAGCCACAAATGCAATGTAAGAGTGATCATAGGAACTGTGACCGAATTTTCACAAACGACATACAACATGGAACACCAAACCCTAGAGCAGTGGTTCTTAACCTGGGTTCGATCGAACCCCAGGGGTTCGGTGAGTCGATCTCAGGGGTTCGGCAGAGCCCCCGCCACGGAGGTCCGGACACACTTGAATTATTGTGTAAATTTGTGATGACACACACGGCCCGCTTGGCCATCACTGGCTGCAGATGATCATGCTACACTGCTTGGCCAATCAGCGCTGCGGGGAATTTAGTGCGTACTCAGTAGTCAACGTGTGACTGTTGTTGTCGTACGTCGTGTGATTTCTTTAATATTTTATCCATACTAACTATGTCGGGCAAAATAAGAAAGTGGTCGGACGAATATGTACAACATGGATTCTCATGTATCACGGAACGTGATGGGAGTGAGCGTCCTATCTGCATGATTTGCAACACCAAGTTGAGCAACTCTAGTCTTGCACCGGCAAAACTAAAGGAACACTTCTTGAAGCTGCATGGAGACGGGGAATACAAGAACACAACACTTGCTGAATTCAGGGTGAAGAGAGCCAGATTCGATGAAAGGGCCACTCTGCCTGCTCTTGGATTTGTACCTGTTAACAAACCGATCCTGACAGCATCGTACGAAGTTGCTTACCTGATCGCAAAGCAGGGCAAGCCACACACCATTGGTGAAACACTTGTGAAACCAGCTGCATTAAAGATGGCGAATCTGATACTCGGAACAGCGGCCGAAGGTCAATTATCCCAAATTCCCCTTTCAAATGACACCGTCAGTGACAGAATAGAAGACATGAGTAAAGACATCTTGGCTCAAGTAGTCGCGGATCTGATTTCAAGCCCGGCAAAATTCAGCCTTCAACTCGACGAAACCACAGACGTTTCTGATCTAAGCCAGCTTGCTGTTTTTGTACGCTATGTGAAAGACGACATGATAAAATAAGTTTTTATTTTGTAAGCCTCTTACAACAACAACGAAGGCAGCCGATGTGAAGAAGCTTGTGGATGACTTCTTCAGAGACAACAATCTTTCATGGGATATGGTTTGTGCAGTTTGTACGGACGGAGCTCCAGTCATGCTGGGAAGAAAGTCTGGTTTTGGTGCGCTAGTAAAGGCCGATGCACCACACATCATTGTGACGCATTGTATTCTGCACAGGCATGCGTTGGCAACAAAAACCTTACCTCCAAAAATGGCAGAAGTATTAAAAACTGTGGTGGAATGTGTGAACTATGTGCGAAAAAGTGCTCTGAGGCACCGCATCTTCAGTGAGCTGTGTAAAGAAATGGGCTCTGAATTTGAGGTACTTCTGCTCCATTCTAATATTCGGTGGTTATCCCGGGGACAGGTGCTGAATCGTGTTTTTGCCATGCGTGTGGAATTAGCCCTGTTTTTGCAAGAGCACCAACACTGCCATGCAGATTGCTTCAAAAATCCTGAGTTCATTCTCATTTTAGCGTACATGGCTGATATATTCGCAGCTCTCAATCATCTCAATCAGCAGATGCAGGGTGGTGGAGTCAATATCATGGAAGCGGAAGAACACCTGAAGGCTTTTCAAAAAAAGCTACCGTTATGGAAACGACGAACAGAGAACAATAACTTCGCAAACTTCCCGCTTCTGGACGACTGTGCAAGTGTGTCTGGAATCGGAGATATTTCTGTATCCACGGAACTGAAGCAAACAATTGCCACGCACTTAGATGAGCTTGCAAAGTCTCTCGACGGATATTTCCCTACAAGAGAGTCATATCCAGCATGGGTGAGACAGCCGTTAACGTTTGCTGTTGAAACAGCAGATGTCAATGATGAATTCCTCGACGAAATCATTGAAATTCAGCAGAGCCAGGTTCAACAGCAACTCTTCAGAACAACAACGCTCTCAACGTTTTGGTGTCGACAAATGAACAAGTATCCAGTTATTGCTAAGAAAGCCCTGGATTTTTTTTATACCATTTGTTACAACATATCTTTGTGAGCAATCCTTTTCGAGGATGCTGGACATAAAAACGAAGAAAAGGAACAGACTTTGCTGTGAAAATGACATGAGAGTGGCACTTGCCAAGGTGAAGCCACGCATATCTGAACTGATCTCTCAAAGGCAACAGCAGAAGTCACATTGATTTCCAGGTATGTAATTTGTTGTGAGTTTATGCATTGTGTTGGTTTTATTCTTTGAACAAGGTAATGTTCATGCACGGCTCATTTTGTGTACCAGTAAAACACATATCTATGTCTTGAATTTGAAAAAAATCACATTTTATTTTTCACTAAAGAGGGGTTCGGTGAATGCGCATATGAAACTGGTGGGGTTCGGTACCTCCAACAAGGTTAAGAACCACTGCCCTAGAGCCATAGCTGGCTGCATGAGTCACTCCACAACAACAGGAGCATCAGTCGGAGTATCAAATTTTTCAATGCACCTTTAAAGATCAGCACACTATATCTAAATACAGATACTACTTTGCAGCGGTCATCCGGAGCGAACCATTTTATTTTATTTTAGGCCACTGAATAGCAGTGGCAGCTAGGGGCGTACAACTCCTCTAGAGCAGTTTTGAGTGAAGATCGCATAGGGTCGAGGGAATAATTTATTACTTCCCCCTGTAATTTCTTCCCACATCCAGGCCTGATGACAGATAGACCCCTAGACTAACAGACAGGCCCATTAACTCGCATGGAGACCCACATACACGCAAAGGTGCCCATAGACACGCAGAGAGACACAGGCGAGCACAGAGACTCAAGAGGCAAGCATAGAGACCCACAAACGAGCACAGAAAACCACAGACAGATAGAGCCACAGACACTCACAGAGACCCACATACATTTGAGACCCACAGACACAGAGACCCACATACACTCAGAGACCCACAAATACTCACAGAGACCCACATATGCTCACAGAGCCCAACAGACACGCAGAGACCCGCAGGAAATCACAGAGATCCACAGACACTCGCAGAGACCCACAGCCATTCAGAGACCCACAAACACTCACAGAGACCCACATATGCTCACAGAGACCAACAGACATGCAGAGACCCACAGGAAATCACAGAGATCCACAGACACTCGCAGAGACCCACAGACACTCAGAGACCCACAAACACAGAGACCAACAGACCCATACAGAGACCGACAGACACTCAAGAGACCCATAGACACTCACAGCGACCCACATATGCTCACAGAGACCAACAGACAAACGCAGAGACCCACAGGAAATCACAGAGATCCACAGACACTCGCAGAGACCCACAGACACGCACAGATACCGAGACACGCACAGAGACTCACAGACACGCATTGAGAACCACAGACACGAAACGAGACCCACAGACACACAGAGGCCAAGAGACGCCACCAAAACAAAGCACCTGCCTAGGTATTTTATGTCATCGAATACTCCACCATCCTCCACTTCCCATGCGTGATGTTGACAGTTGTCGAGAGAGTGGAAGAGTTCCCATACCTGGGCTGTGTGCTTATGACCATCTCCCGTTTTGACAGCAGAGGTTTCCCCAGCCGAGCAGCATCATCTTTTAATCGGCTGCGTAATGCTGCTGTGTGGAAGCTATACGGCCTGTCACTGCACATGAAACCCCGGGTCTTCACGGCCAAAGCGATACCCTCCCTCTCAGCTGTGCCCTCCTGATGTCAACGTATGGCCCCGTTGTTATAGGCGGGAACAACACACCGTTAAAAGCAAGACATCTAAAGTGCAACAGTACCACACGGAAGGCAAGAATCTGCGACCAACAATTGATTGTCAAACGACGGCAAGATAGTCCAGGTGTCCTTGTGTGTGTGTGTGTGAACCAGTCCTTGTCCTCCACTAGGTCGTGTAAACATCGTCACTTGCGGGAGACAAATGCGGCCGAGCGTGGTGCTGGACACCCATCCCGTCGTGTACCACAGTGCCGGCCTTCATAGGTGCTTCTGTAACAGCACTTGCCCTAACAGTCTCTTTGCTTGTGTGTGTGCGAGTCCCTTTTCAGGTAAAGGCTGTTGAATGGGAGTGCCACCGTATCTCAGGAGAAAGTGGGTGCCTAAAAGATAAGTGGGCTGGGGAATAAAGAAGGAAGAGGCGGGGCCTCATCAGGAAGGGGTGGAGCCTAGGGAGTAAGGAAAGCCTAATCAGGCATAGGTGGAGATGTCGAAGGTGACGTGTAAGTTATTTTGGCCTCCATTTTCACCAGCGGTGGCCAAGGCCGATTTGAGGGTTGTGGCGGTGGCAGTCGCAGGGCTGGTGTTGGTCGCAGGGGTGGTGGCGGCCACAGGGCTGGTGGTGGTCGCAGGGGTTGTGGCGGTCACAGGGGTGGTGGCGTTTGCGGGAGTGGTGGTATCGGTGGTAGCGGTGGCGGTCGATCCGCTGGCATTGTCAAGAGTGGCGGTGGCGGATCTTCCACTGGTGGCCCGCCAGTGATGGTCGAGATAGAATTTCCTCAATCTATGGCCCCCGGTCGCTTTACGATGAGCGATGGTGATGGCGATGGCACCGGCGGCGTCGGCAGCACTGGCAGCGGCTGCGGAGTTTCCAGAATCGGCTGAATCTACCGATGGTGTTGGCTGATCGAGGCTGTTTGGTAATACACTTCGGCACAGTGGCAATGGCAGTGGCTGTTTCATCAATGGCGGCCAACCGAGAACGTTTAATAACTAGTTTTGGCAAGGTGGCAGGTGTATCGGTTTCAGTTTCGTGGACGATTGAGGAACTGTAGGGTATGATGGACGAGACGACCGTCACATATCCAGCATCGCCGTCGGGGGCAGCGGTGGTGCCGTTGGTGGCGACATCGTTGGTGTTGGTGGAAACAGAGGTGCCATTGCTGGCAGCGGTGGTGACGTCAGCGACGTCGGCGGTGCCGCCGGTGGCGATGTCGCTGGCGTCGGCAGTGATGTCGTTAGTTACCGATGCCAGACACGAGGGTTTTCAGCCGCACCTCGGTCTCTCGCAACTGGGAGGAGAGGCCTCCTAGGTAGGCCTCCCTGGCCTCCTCCTTCCGTAGGTGACGATTCTGCGCCTCGATCTTGCGACGGAACGCTGCATTCTCCCGTTCATACTCTGGCATTCTGCAAGTCACAGCCGGAATAACTTATTACTCACAAGGGCTATGGAAATTGGGGTATTGCATGAGAAACGTCTTGCCTGTCAAGAGAGACAGACAAACTTCAATTTGCGCAGACAGAACCATCGATTCACACGGAGGTCTCTAACCTCAAGTTACACGGACACAACCACAGATTCACACCAAGGACCACAAACGCACACAGAGCACCAAATACATTCTGAGACCCATAGACAAACACAGATTACTCGCAGATACGCACAGAGACCCACAGACACAAAAGACCAGACATATAACTCCATTATGGCCTTAACGAATTGTTGGGGCAAGTGCTGTTAGCGAGCACCTATGAAGGCCGGCACGGCACACGAGGGGGTGGGTGGCCAGCACCATGCCCGGCCGCCTTCGTCTCTACAGTGGCGATGTTTACACACCACACCAGGTTACTCATTTGAGCCTGAGGCCACGTATGGGAGACCCAGGACTGGCTCTGATAATTGTCACTGGTGTTCGCCGTGATTGGAGAATCGAACTCGGGTCATCGGATTTCTAGCACAGCATGCTACCCACGACACCACATACAGAGAACAACATACGAGCACACATACCAAAAGCACACAAAGAGAGCCACAGACAATCAGAGAGGCCCACAGACACACACAGAGACCCACAGGCACATACAGAGAACCACACACACACAAATATACCAAAGACATGGACAGAGACCCACAGACACTCACAGAACTACATACATGCAAAGATACCTACAGACATGCACAGAGAGTTACAGACTCAACAGAAACCCAGGGATGAGCACAAATACCCACAGACACGAAAAGAGATCCACAGACACTCACAGAACTACAGACACGAACAGAGATCTAAAGACACACAGAGACCCACAGGTATTCAAAGACTCACAGACTTGCACAGATACCAAAAACACGCACAGAGAAACACAAACACACACTTAGACCCACAGACATATACAGAGACCCACAGACACATACAGAGACCCACAGATACACGCAGTTACCCACATACACGCATGGAGACCGACATTCATAAAGACACCCACAGACACTTACAGAGACCCACATACACGCAGAGATACACACAGACACACAGAGACCCACAGACACTCATAGAACTACAGACGTGCAAAGTTACCTACAGACACGCACAGAGAGTCACAGACTCAACAGAGACCCACAGATCAGCACAATTACCCAGACACGAACAGAGATCCAAAGACGCACACAGAAAACCACAGGTACTCAAAGACTCACAGACATGCAGATACCAAAAACACGCGCAGAGAAACACAGACACACACACATAGACCCACAGACACATACAGAGACCCTCAGACGAGTACAGATACCCACAGACACGCATAGAGACCCACAGACACACGCAGTTACCCACATTCTCCTGGCCAGAGCCAGGGCTTAGAGCTCCTCCTCAACACCCACCCACGGGTAGATGGGAGTGAGATGGAACAGATGGAGATTAGTCCACACACTCTACTGTAACACCACATTCTCCTGGCCAGAGCCAGGAGAATGTGGTGTGTCCATATCAGCAAGGTGCGGGGCACAATGTATAAGTGGGCGGGAGAATGGAGAGGAAGAGGCGGGCCTATGTAAGAATGGGCGGGGCCTCGGGAGCAATAGGGCCTCATCAGGCAGAGTTTGGGATGTCGATGGCGATGCACAAGATCCGTTGGTCTCCTTGGCCTCCTTTGCAAGCACCAGGGGTGGATTTGAGGCCAGCAGTGGCGGTCGCAGGGGTGGTGGCAACGGCGATGGTGGCGGTCGATCCGCCGGCATCGTCTGGAGTTGCCATGGTGGACTTGCGGGTGGTGGCCCACCAGTGAAAGTTCCGGTAGAATTTTCGAAATCTATCGGCCCTGGTGGCTTTGCCACGGGCAGAGGTGGTGGTTGTGGTGGTGGTGGCGGCGGTGGCATCAGCAGTGGCCGATCTGCCAGGGGCAGCCGGTGTGGCGATGCCGGTGGATGATTTCCCGGTAGCGGCAGCTGACCGAGGCCGTTTTATCACAAATCTCGGCACGGCGGCGGTTGGGGTGTCAATGCCGGTGACTATTTCCCCAGCAGCAGCCAACCGAGGCTGTCTTATGACAAGTTTTGGATTGGTGGCGGCAGCTGTGGCGGTTTCATCGACGGCGGCAGCGGTTGAGGAATGGTGCGATGTGACGGATGTATCGACCGTCATGTGTCCAGCTTTGGCGGTGGAGCCTTCGGCGGCAGTGGTGATGCTGTCGGCGGCAGTGGCGGCGGCGCCGGCTGGGATGGGGGTGTTGCCATCGGTGGTGGCGGTGGCTCCGACAGCGGCGGCGGAGATGCTACCAGTGGCAACGCCGTCAGCATCGTCGGCCCCGACGTTGAAATTGCCGATGCCAGACACGAGGGCTGTCAGCTGAGCTTGGGTTTTGCGCAGCTGCGAAAAGAGGCCCCCCAGGTCGGCCTTCCTGGCCTCCTCCGCCCGGAGCAGGCGACGCTGCGCCTTGACTTTAGTACGGAGCGCCACGTTCTCCCGTTCGTAGCCTGGGATGGGCGGTAAAAATCGGCATTCTGTCAGTCGCGGCAGGAATAACTGATTACGCATCAGGGCATTCTTATTCATTGTCATTGCTGCATTGCTAATGGCAGCCCCCTGGTGTCCTGTCATGCGGCCCTTGACATGCGGTTCTCGACAAAACACAAATGTGGGAAACACCCCATCGTCGTGCAGTCACAAACCCCAATGGTTTGATATGTGCGGCGTGCCATCACATTGATGTCTTGTCGGCGAAAGTGACCCTCTTCTGAAAAATGGTGAAGCTCACTACATCGGGGCTGTGAAAATGTCGGCGCCCCGTGAGCAATGTGCTGTCTGACGAGAGAGACCGGCACACTGAAGTCGCATATGAGGGCTCATCGAACTCACATAGAGTGCCCTAGAATCAAGTTGCACAGACGGGTCCATAGATTCACCCAAGTTGCTCAGACAGACGTGTAGATTCACGCAGAGGTCTGTAGTCTCAAGTACACACAGATGTATAGATTCACACAGAGGTCTGTAGACTCAAGTTGCTCAGACAAACGTATAGATTCACACAGAGGTCTGTAAACTCAAGTTGCACAGAAAACGTAGAGATTCACACAGAGGTCTGTAAACTCAAGTTGCACAGACAGACGTATAGATTCACACAGAGGTCTGTAAACTCAAGTTGCACAGACAGACGTAGAGATTCACACAGAGGTCTGTAAAGTGAAGTGGGTCAGACAAACGTGTAGATTCACACAGAGGTCTGTAGACTCAACTTACACAGACAGATGTATAGATTCACACAGAGGTCTGCAAACTCAAGTTGCTCAAACAGACGTATAGATTCACACAGGTCTGTAAACTCAATTGCACAGAAAGACACACAGCTTTACAAAGGGGCCCATAGACTCAGTCACTGACAAGGTTGGACAAAGGCTGAAACACCATTTTGGGGATGAAAATCTGAACTCGACTGTGATGTTCCCCAAGGAAGCAGGAACACGTGTAATGGCGGATCGTTTATATACACATTTGTACCCGAGACTGAGACACTCAGAAACCCACAGACGCACACAGAAACCCACAGATAAACACAGATACCTTCAGACAATTACAAAGACGTAGATACACTCAAAGAGACCCACACGTATGCACAAAGATGCACATACATGCATAGTAACTCATAGGCTTGCACAGAGACCCACAGGCAGATGAGACACACGCAGATACTCACAAACAGA
>NW_027423351.1:0-35000 GCF_048934315.1 Petromyzon marinus
GGTGAGAGTGGTGGTGAGAGTGGTGGTGAGTGTAGTGGTGAGTAGTGGTGGTGAGTGTAGTGGTGAGTAGTGGTGGTGAGTGTAGTGGTGAGTAGTGGTGAGTAGTGGTGAGAGTGGTGGTGGAGGTGGTGGTGAGTGTGGTGGTGAGTAGTGGTGAGTAGTGGTGAGGGTGGTGGTGAGAGTGGTGGTGGAGGTGGAGGTGGTGGTGAGAGTGGTGGTGAGCGTGGTGGTGGAGGAGGTGGAGGTGGTGGTGGTGGTGAGAGTGGTGGTGACACACACACACCCGTGACACACACACACACACTGTGTGTACACACACACACACACTGTGTGTACACACACACACACACTGTGTGTACACACACTGTGTGTACACACACACACTGTGTGTACACACACACACTGTGTGTACACACACACACTGTGTGTACACACACACACACACTGTGTGTACACACACACACACACACGTGACACACACACACACACGTGACACACACAGTGTACACACACACACAGTGTGTACACACACACACACACTGTGTGTGTGTACACACACTGTGTGTACACACACACACTGTGTGTACGTACACACACACTGTGTGTACACACACACACTGTGTGTACACACACACACACACGTGACACACACACACACACACGTGACACACACAGTGTACACACACACACAGTGTGTACACACACACACACACGTGACAACACACACACGTGACACACACACACGCTGTGTACACACACGTGACACACACACACACGTGACACACACACACTTGACACACACACACACGTGACACACACACACGTGACACACACACAGGTGACACACACACACGTGACACACACAGTGACACACACAGTGACACACACTGTGTACACACACACGTGACACACACACACAGTGACACACACAGTGACACACACACACAGTGACACACACACACAGTGACACACACACAGTGACACACACACAGTGACACACATACACGTGACACACACACACAGTGACACACACACAGTGACACACACACACACAGTGACACAGTGACACACACACACACACGTGACACACACACAGTGACACACACACAGTGACACACACACAGTGACACACACAGTGACACACACACAGTGACACACACACAGTGACACACACAGTGTCACACACACAGTGACACACACAGTAACACAGTGACACACACACAGTGACACAGTGACACACACACAGTGACACACACACAGTGACACACACACAGTGACACAGTGATACACACACGTGACACACACACAACGTGACACACACACGTGACACACACACACACACGTGACACACACACAACGTGACACACACACGTGACACACACACGTGACACACACACACACGTGACACACACACACACGTGACACACACACAACGTGACACACACACACACAGTGACACACAGTGACACACACACACGTGACATTCACACACACGTGACACACACACGTGACACACCCACACACACACACGTAACACACACACACGTGACACACACACACGTGACACACACACACGTGACACACACCCACACACACGTGACACACACACACGTGACACACACACAGTGACACACACACGTGACACACACACACACACGTGACACACCCCCACCCACGTGACACACCCCCACGCACCCCGTCCAGTGGGAGGGTGTGCGGGGCGTCTCCGCCTCGACCAATCAGAGCGCGACGGCCCAAACCCACGTGGTCTAAACCCAAACTCAAAACATGCTCCCGCAAAGGCAAAGCGCCCCCAGGTAGCCTCTAGCAGGCTGTAGGGGCAAGTGTTGTTACACACACAGACAAAGCTCCCCCAGGTAGCCTCTAGCAGGCTGTAGGGGCAAGTGCTGTTACACACACACAGACAAAGCTCCCCCAGGTAGCCTCTAGCAGGCTATAGGGGCAAGTGCTGTTACACAGACACAGACAAAGCTCCCCCAGGTAGCCTCTAGCAGGCTGTAGGGGCAAGTGCTGTTACAGACACACAGACAAAGCTCCCCCAGGTAGCCTCTAGCAGGGCTGTAGGGGCAAGTGCTGTTACACACAGACAAAGCTCCCCCAGGTAGCCTCTAGCAGGCTGTAGGGGCAAGTGCTGAGACACACGCAGACAAAGCTCCCCCAGGTAGCCTCTAGCAGGGCTGTAGGGGCAAGTGCTGTTACACCTACACAGACAAAGCTCACCCAGGTAGCCTCTAGCAGGCTGTAGGGGCAAGTGCTGTTACACACACAGACAAAGCTCCCCCAGGTAGCCTCTAGCAGGGCTGTAGGGGCAAGTGCTGTAACACACACAGACAAAGCTCCCACAGGTAGCCTCTAGCAGGGCTGTAGGGGCAAGTGCTGTAACACACACAGACAAAGCTCCCCCAGGTAACCTCTAGCATGCTGTAGGGCCAAGATCTGTTACAGACACACAGACAAAGCTCCCCCAGGTAGCCTCTAGCAGGCTGTAGGGGCAAGTGCTGTTACACACAGACAAAGCTCCCCCAGGTAGCCTCTAGCAGGGCTGTACGGGCAAGTGCTGTTACACACACAGACAAAGCTCCCCCAGGTAGCCTCTAGCAGGGCTGTAGGGGCAAGTGATGTTACACAACAACAACCGCCATTCGCCATTAAGTGGCGGTGACGTCACCACGACGCTTGTGCCAGGCTATGTGCACCCTGAGGCCACGTGAAGTGTCGAACGCCCGCTGGCAGGAGGTCACGGGGCAGACCCAGGTGCCACGGGTCGACTGACTGAGATGAGTGGCTGATGCACCACCTGTGCCCCCTACTGTGCCAACCTGCTGTGCTTTAGCCACCCGGCGCTCCGCTCATTGTTGTGAGCGTCGCTCCTCCGCCCTCCGTTGTTGTTGGAGGGCGACTGCCTCCAACTGCCCAGTAGCATCCTTCATGAGCCTCCTCCACAGAGGCTGATCTTGACACCGCTGGTACCGGTCATCGGCAAGTCCACTCTGCTCCACGTCCTCCTGTACCACATCACTCCATTTCTTCTCTAGCCCGTGCCGCGCCCGTTTAGCCCCCTCGATCCGGCCGAACAAAAGCTGTTTCGACATGCGGTGGCTGGGCATCCGGGCTACATGACCCAGCCATCGCAGCCTTGCCTGCCGGAGGAGCTCACCGATGGGACCCTGCCCAGATCTTTCAAGGATTTGTGAGCTCCTCACACAATCCAGTCTGGTTAAACCCAGGATTGATCATAGGCAGGCCAGCCTAAATGTTTCTAACCGGCGAAGATGTTCCATTAGGGGGGTCCACGTTTCGCAAGCGTAGAGAAGGGAGGGAATGACCGTGGCCGAGAAGACCTGAAGCTTAGTGCGGAGCGACAGACCAGGTAGCTTCCACACAGCGTTACGCAACCGATGAAAAGATATTGCCGCTCGACTGATTCGGAGCGAGACCTCTGCTGTTAAACCGGAGCCGGTTATGAGCACACTGCCCAGGTATGGGAAACTCTCCACTCTCTCCACAACTGCCCCATCACCGATTGGGAGTAGTGGGGGTGGAGTGACCGATGGTACAAAATACCCAGGCAGGTGCTTAGTTTTGGTGGGGCTGATGGAAAGGCCCCACCTCTTAGTGGCAAGCTCCAGGTTCAGCAGCAGCGCCTCCAACTCATCCTCTGAGTCAGCCGCAATTACCAAATCATCGGCATACATAACGTGGTTGAGCAATAGGGAGCCATCCCTTGACCGCATCCGGGCATCGATCAGCCTCCCATTGTATCTGTACCAGATGGAAATTCCTCCGTTACAGCTTTGAAGGCTTCACGAACTACGTGGTCGAAATAGATGTTAAATAATGTGGGAGCCAGAGGACATCCCTGTCGCACCCCAAGGTGAACAGGGAATGGCTCTGACTCCCGGCCACGTAGTTTTACTCGGGCCCGCTCACCATTATGAAGGTCCTTAATGAGCGTGAGCAGAGGGTCAGGGACTCCGAAAGCACGAAGAACAACCCAGAGCCCAGGCCTACTGATGGTATCGTAGGCCTTGACCAGGTCAATAAAGCAGAGCTGTAGGTCTTGTTGGAATTCCCTACACCTCTGCTGTAGCAGACGGACAGAAAATATGGCATCTGTGCAGGACCGCCCTTTCCTGAAACCGCATTGGGGCTCCGCAAGCCTCTCCTCAGCGTGCCTGGCAAGGCGATGTTGAATAATCCTTGCCAGGACCTTTCCCGGCACACTGATGAGTGAGATGCCCCTGTAGTTGTTACAGTCTGTGCGGTCCCCCTTCTTAAAGAGGGGGACCACCAGGGCATCCTTCCATTCCTGCGGAACCCGTCCAGTGGTTCAGACTGTTGTTATGATGTCACATAGGACAGTCTGTGTACAAACTCCACTCTCCCTCGGCATTTCGCTTGGGAGATCATCTCTGCCCGGTGCCTTTCCTGGTCTCAGACTCTGGATCGCCTTCAGTACTTCCTCAACAGATGGCACCTCAGCCAGCCACTCACAGGGGGTGACTTCTTCCAATATTTGAGGCACCGCAGCCTCAGCAGGGTCATCCCCACTTTGTGCCACGATGTTTTCCATGTGGAGGGATTTCCCCTCCCCCAGGACTGCACAAACATGCTCAGCAAATCTGCAAACCTGTTCCTGGGGGTCGGAGATTGGATCACCGTTCTTTCCCCTAATGATGTTAATAGGTGTGGCGCTGCAGGTTACTTTATTGATGGAATTAAATAGAGATTTGTGATCGCGGGCCACTGAGGCAGACTCCATCTCCTCAGCAACCCGCGACCACCACCCATCCTTGCAGCGCCTCACGGCTCTCCGAACCTCCGAGCGAAGGCTGCGGTAAGCCTCCTCATTCTCTGACGTGGGATTCTGTAGCCGATGACAGTGGGCCTGTCGCTTTTTCTCAACCATCCTGAACACCTCCTCTGTCAGCCAGGGTCTCTGGGGAGCTCTGGACCACGTACCCAAAGCAGTCAATGCAGCTGCATGAGCCACAGTCCTAAACCTCGCCCATTTATCCTCGACATCAGGAGGAGATGGGGACGATGCCAATCCCAGCCGCAGGCGATGATGAAATTCTCGCTTGCAACTTTCATCAGATAACTGAGACCAGGCCACTTTAGGTTGGAATGGGGTCCTGGGTGTACACCCACCACCGGAGTGGAAGAATGGCAGGCGCATCTTACAGATGACTAGTCGATGGTCAGAGGGCAGATCAGCTCCACGGTAGGTCCTGGTGTCAAGGACATGGGCTCGCATCCGCTGGTCCGTCACTATGTAGTCCAGAAGATGTTCTTGCTTGGACCCGGCATGCATCCATGATGTGTGGATGCGCCGATGCCGGAACAGCGTGTTGGTAATTACAAGCCCATGGGCTGCACACAAACACACACACAGACAAAGATCCCCCGTGTAGCCTCTAGCAGGCTGCAGGGGCAAGTGCTGTAACACACACAGACAAAGATCCCCCGTGTAGCCTCTAGCAGGCTGCAGGGGCAAGTGCTGTTACACACACAGACAAAGATCCCCCGTGTAGCCTCTAGCAGGGCTGCAGGGGCAAGTGCTGTTACACACACAGACAAAGCTACCCCGTGTAGCCTCTAGCAGGCTGTAGGGGCAAGTGCTGTTACACACACAGACAAAGCTCCCCCATGTAGCCTCTAGCAGGCTGTATGGGCAAGTGTTGTTACACACACAGACACACACTCTACACACACACACCCCCCACACCCCCCCACACACACATCCCACACACACACCCTACACACACCACACTCACACATATCCTAACACACACCCTACACACACTCACCCTACACACACTCACCCTACACACACTCACCCTACACACACTCACCCTACACACACTCACCCTACACACACTCACCCTACACACACTCACCCTACACACATACATCCCACACACACATCCCACACACACATCCCACACACACATCCCACACACACATCCCACACACACATCCCACACACAACCCACACACACACCCCACACACACATCCCACACACACATCCCACACACACATCCCACACACACATCCCACACACACATCCCACACACACACCCTACACACACCACACTCACACATATCCTACACACACATCCCACACACCCTACACAAACCACACTCACACACACCCTACACACACACCCTACACACACACACACACTACACACACACACCCCCCACACCCCCCCACACACACATCCCACACACACACCCTACACACACCACACTCACACATATCCTATACACACACCCTACACACACACCCTACACACACTCACCCTACACACACTCACCCTACACACACTCACCCTATACACCCACTACACACACACCCCACACACCCTACACACACACCCTACACACACACACACTACACATACACCCTACACACACACCCTACACACACACCCTATACACACACTACACACACACCCCACACACCCTACACACACACTACACACACATCCCACACACACACCCTACACACACCACACTCACACATATCATACACACACATCCCACACACACGCTACACACACCACACTCACACACACCCTACACACACACCCTACACACACACACACTACACACACACCCTACACACACACCCTACACACACTCACCCTACACACACTCACCCTACACACACTCACTCTACACACATACCCTACACACACACCCTACACACACTCACCCTACACACACTCACCCTACACACAGACACCCTACACACACACACTACACACACACACTACACACACCCTACACACACACACTACACAGACACAACACACACACACTACACACACTACACTACACACACACTACACACACTACACACACACACTACACACACTACACACACACTACACACACACTACACACCCTACACACACACACTACACACTACACACACACACTACACACTACACACACACTACACACACACTACACACACACTACACGCACACCCTACACACACACACTACACACACACTACACACACACCCTACACACACACACTACACACACACCCTACACACACACTACACACACACCCTACACACACACTACACACACACAACTACACACACACTACACACACACTACACACACACCCTACACACACACACTACACACACACACCCTACACACACACACTACACACACACTACACACCCACAAACACCCTACACACACACTACACACACACTACACACCCACACACACACTACACACCCACACACACCCTACACACACACTACACACACACACACTACACACACACACTACACACACACCCCACACACTACACACACTACACACACACACTACACACTACACACACACTACACACACACACACCCTACACACACACACACTACACACACACACTACACACACACTACACACCCACACACACACACCCCACACACACCCTACACACTACACACACACTACACACCCACACACACACTACACACCCACACACACCCTACACACACACTACACACACACACTACACACACACACTACACACACACACTACACACCCTACACACACTACACACACTACACACACACACTTCCCACCACTACAGACACTACACACTACACACACTATACACACCCTACACACTACACACACATACTACACTACACACACACTACACACACACTACACACACACACACACCACACACACTACACACCCTACACACACACACTACACACACACACCTTACACACACACCCTACACACACACTACACACTACACCCACCCACACACACCCTACACACACACCCTACACACACACTACACACACCCACACACACCCTACACACACACTACACACACTACACACACACACTACACACACACCCTACACACACACTACACACACTACACACACACACTACACACACACACTACACACCCTACACACACACCCTACACACACACTACACACACACACTACACACACACTACACGCCCCACACACACCCTACACACACACTACACACACACTACACTACACACACACACTACACACCCTACACACACTACACTACACACACACCTACACACACGCTTCACACACCCTACACACACACACTACACACACACCTACACACACTACACACACACTACACACACCCTACACACACACACACTACACACCCACACACACCCTACACACACACACTACACACACACACCCTACACACACACACACTACACACACACCTACACACACTACACACACACTACACACACCCTACACACACACCCTACACACTACACACACACTACACACACACTACACACACTACACACCCTACACACGCACACTACACACACACTACACACCCTACACACACACACACTACACACCCTACACACACACACACTACACACACACACTACACACACACTACACACACACCCTACACACACACACACACTACACACACCCCACACACACTACACACCCACACACACACCCTACACACACACCCACACTACACACCCACACACACCCCACACACTACACACACTACACACACTACACACACACACCCTACACACACACACTACACACACACACACTACACACACACACTACACACACACCCTACACACACACACTACACACACACCCTACACACACACACACCCTACACACACTACACACACACTACACACACACACACTACACACACACACTACACACACCCTACAACACACCCTACACACACACACTACACACACTACACACACACACTACACACTACACACCCACACACACTACACACACACTACACACACACCCTACACACACACACTACACACACACCCTACACACACACACTACACACACACCCTACACACACACACTACACACACACCCCACACACTACACACACACTACACACACACACTACACACCCTACACACCCTACACACACACCCCACACACTACACACACACACTACACACACACACTACACACACACTACACACACTACACACACACTACACACACACACTACACACACACTACACACACACACTACACACACACACTACACACACACACACTACACACTACACACACACACACTACACACACACACTACACACACACTACACACACTACACACACACTACACACACACACTACACACACACCCCACACACTACACACCCACACTACACACACACTACATACTATACACTACACACACTACACACACACACTACACACACACACTACACACACCCCACACACACACTACACACACACACTACACACCCTACACACACTACACACACCACACACTACACACACTACACACACACTACACACACACACTACACACACACTACACACACACACTACACACACACTACACACACACACTACACACACCCTACACACACACCCTACACACACACACTACACACACACTACACACACACTACACACTACACACACACACTACACACCCTACACACACACCCCACACACTACACACCCACACCCACGTGCCATTCCCATCCAATGGCTCCTCTCCTGGGGAGATTTTCAGATTCCCCCCTCCCCCTCTACCTCCCACCCCCTCCCCTCTAACCCCTCCCCTCTACCCCTCTACCCCTCCCCCCTCCCCTCTACCCCTCCCCTCTACCCCTCCCCCTCTAACCCCTCCCCCTCTACCCCTCCCCCCTCCCCTCTAACCCCTTTCCCCCACGCCCTCAAATCTCCCACCGCACGCCCTCCCGAGAGACAGAGAGACACAGAGACACAGAGAGAGACAGAGAGAGAGACATAGAGAGACAGAGAGAGAGACACAGAGAGACAGAGACACAGAGACAGAGAGAGACACAGAGAGACACAGAGACAGAGAGAGACACAGAGAGACAGAGAGACACAGAGAGACACAGAGACAGAGAGACAGACACAGAGAGAGACACAGAGAGACAGAGAGACAGAGACAGAGAGACAGAGACACAGAGACAGAGAGAGACACAGAGAGACACAGAGACAGAGAGACAGACACAGAGAGAGACACAGAGAGACAGAGAGACAGAGACAGAGAGACAGAGACACAGAGACAGAGAGAGACACAGAGAGACACAGAGACAGAGAGACAGTGAGAGAGACAGAGAGACAGAGAGACACAGAGACAGAGAGACAGAGAGAGACACATAGAGACACAGAGAGAGAGACAGACAGAGAGACAGAGAGAGAGACAGAGAGAGAGACAGAGACAGACAGAGAGAGACACAGAGACACAGAGAGAGAGACAGAAATAGAGAGACAGAGAGAGAGACACAGAGACAGAGAGAGAGACACAGAAATAGAGAGACAGAGAGACAGAGAGAGAGACAGACAGAGAGACAGAGAGACAGACAGAGGTGCAGGGGACACGGGAAGAGACTCTTCACTTACTCAGGTGCCTTCCTGTCGACACACACACACATATACACATATATACATACAGTTTACACATATACACACACACATACACACATACATACACACATACACACATACATACACGTACATACACACATACATACACATACACACATACATACACGTACATACACACATACACACATACATACACACATACACACATACACGTACACACACACGTACACACACACACATACACACATACACATACACACACATATACACATATATATACATATACAGTTTACACATATACACACATACACACACATACACACACATACACACATACATACACACGTGTACACACACATACACACACATACACACATACACCCACATACATACACACGTGTACACACATATACACACATACACATACACACATACACACACACATACACACACATACAGTTTACACATATGTAGAGGTGTTAACTAAGCGCTGTTGACACACATACATACACATGTACACACACACGTACACACATACACACACATACACGTGTACACATACACACGTGTACACACACACGTGTACACACACACGTGTACACACACGTGTACACACACACACACACACGTGTACACACGTGTGTGTGTGTGTGTGTACACGTGTGTGTGTACACGTGTGTAGGGGTGTGTACAGGTGTGTTGTACAGGGGTGTGTACACGTGTGTATAGGTGTGTGTGTGTGTACACGTGTGTGTCTGTGTGTGTAGAGACAAAGGCGGCCGGGCGTGGTGGTGGTTGTTGTGGTGGTGGTTGTTGTGGTGGTTGTTGTTGTGGTGGTTGTGGTGGTGGTGGCCACCCACCCCCTCTGTGTGTGCTGCTACTCACTAACAGCACTTGCCCCTACAGCCCTGCTAGAGGCTACCTGGGGGAGCTTTGTGTGTGTGTAACAGCACTTGCCCCTACAGCCCTGCTAGAGGCTACCTGGGGAAGCTTTGTCTGTGTGTGTGTAACAGCACTTGCCCCTGCAGCCCTGCTAGAGGCTACCTGGGGGAGCTTTGTCTGTGTATGTGTAACAGCACTTGCCCCTACAGCCTGCTAGAGGCTACCTGGGGGAGCTTTGTCTGTGCCTGTGTGTTTCTGTGTGTGTGTATGTGTCTGTGTGTATCTGTGTGTGTGGCTGTGTATCTGTATCTTTGTGTGTCTGTGTATCTGTTTCTGTGTCTGTGTGTGTCTCTGTGTGTCTGTGTGTGTGTCTGTGTATCTGTGTCTGTGTGTATCTGTGTGTGTGTGGCTGTGTATCTGTGTCTGTGTGTATCTGTGTGTGTGGCTGTGTATCTGTGGCTCTGTATCTGTGTTTCTGTGTCTGTCTGTCTCTGTGTGTGTCTCTGTGTGTCTCTGTGTGTGTGTGTGTATCTGTGTCTGTGTGTATCTGTGTGTGGCTGTGTATCTGTGTGTCTCTGTGTCTCCGTGTATGTGTGTGTGTCTATGTGTGTCTGTATATATAATTAATAAGCTTGTACCGGAGGTCCCGGGGGAACAGGCGTCTATGACGTCTCCTGGCCAAACCCCATTTGGCGGAGCCAGGAGATTGAATCTCTACCCTCGGGGCTCCTCCAGAAACAACGAAAAGCCACTTCGTGTGGCCACGTGGAATGTTCGAACGCTCACTGCGGAGGAGAGGCTGCCACTCCTCTCTCGAGAGCTGGACCGGTACCGCCTGGATCTCTGTGGCATTCAGGAGGTCCAGTGGACCGGCTCTGGCTCCTGCCACCATGAGGGGTTTACAGTCCTCTACTCGGGGCAGCAGACTGCCAAACAACAGGGTGTGGGTCTTCTTCTGAACAAAAGAATGAAGGGGGCATGGGAGCGTGGCGGTGAGGTGTGGGAAGCTGTAAGCCCCAGGCTACTTTGGGCTCGCCTTCCCATCAACCGGAGGTGAGGAGTGGTGGTCGTGGTTACTTATGCCCCCACCGAAGACGAACATCCGTGGAGGGATGCAGGCAAAGCCGATGAGTCAGATGCCTTCTATGACCTCCTGTCACAGGTGCTAGCTAAAGTGGCCCCTCGGGATACAGTCATCATATTGGGTGACTTCAATGCCCGAGTTGGTCATGATACTGGCACCTGGTCTGGAGTGATTGGAGGGCATGGGCCAGATCAGCTCAATAACAACGGTAGGAGGCTGCTAGATTTTTGTGCAGCCCATGGGCTTGTAATTACCAACACGCTGTTCCGGCATCGGCACATCCACACATCATGGATGCATGCCGGGTCCAAGCAAGAACATCTTCTGGACTACATAGTGACGGAACAGCGGATGCGGGCCCATGTCCTTGACACCAGGACCTACTGTGGAGCTGATCTGCCCTCTGACCATCGACTAGTCATCTGTAAGATGCGCCTGCCATTCATCCACTCCGGTGGTGGGTGTACACCCAGGACCCCATTCCAACCTAAAGTGATGAAAGTTGCAAGCGAGTATTTCATCATCGATTGCGGCTGGGGTTGGCATCCTCCCCCACTCCTCCTGATGTCGAGGATAAATGGGCGAGGTTTAGGACTGTGACACATGCAGCTGCAATGGCTGCTTTGGGTACGCAGTCCAGACCTCCCCAGAGACCCTGGCTGACAGAGGAGGTGTTCAGGATGGTTGAGAAAAAGCGACAGGCCCACTGTCATCGGCTACAGAATCCCACGTCAGAGAATGAGGAGGCTTACCGCAGCCTTCGCTCGGAGGTTCGGAGAGCCGTGAGGCGCTGCAAGGGTGGGTGGTGGTCACGGGTTGCTGAGGAGATGGAGTCTGCCTCAGTGGCCCGTGATCACAAATCTTTATTTAACTCCATCAAAAAAGTAACCTGCAGCGCCACACCTATTACCATCATTATGGGAAAAAACGGTGATCCAATCTCCGACCCCCAGGAACAGGTTTGCAGATTTTCTGAGCATTTCTGTGAGGTCCTGGGGGAGGGAAAATCCCTTAGCCAGGAAAACATCGTGGCACAAAGTGGGGATGACCCTGCTGAGGCTGCGGTGCCTCAAATATTTGAAGAAGTCACCCCATGTGAGTGGCTGGCTGAGGTGCCATCTGTTGAGGAAGTACTGAAGGCGATCCGGAGTCTGAGACCAGGAAAGGCAGCGGGCAGAGATTATCTCCCAAGCGAAATGCTGAGGGAGGGTGGCGTTTGTGCACAGACTGCCCTATATGACATCATAACAACGGTCTGGACCACTGGACGGGTTCCGCAGGATTGGAAGGATGCCCTGGTGCCCCCCCTTTTTAAGAAGGGAGACCGCACAGACTGTAACAACTACAGGGCCATCTCACTCATCAGTGTGCTGGGAAAGATCCTGGCAAGGATTATTCAGCATCGCCTTGCCAGGCACGCTGAGGAGAGGCTTACGGAGCCCCAATGTGGTTTCGGGAAAGGGCGGTCCTGCACAGATGCCATATTTACTGTCCGTCTGCTGCAGCAGAGGTGTAGGAAATTCCAGCAAGACCTACATCTCTGCTTTATTGACCTGGTCAAGGCCTATGATACCATCAGTAGGCCTGGGCTCTGGGTTGTTCTTCGTGCTTTCGGAGTCCCTGACCTTCTGCTCACGATCATTAAGGACCTTCATGATGGTGAGCGGGCCCGGGTAAAACTACGTGGCCGGGAGTCAGAGCCATTTCCTGTTCACCTTGGGGTGCGACAGGGATGTCCTCTGGCTCCCACATTATTTAACATCTATTCCGACCACGTAGTTTGTGAAATCTTCAATAGCTGTACCGGGGGAATCTCCATATGGTACAGATACAATGGGAGGCTGATCGATGCCCGGGTGCGGTCAAGGGATGGCTCCCTATTGCCCAACCACGTTATGTATGCTGATGATTTGGTAATAGCTGCTCAGTCAGAGGAGGAGTTGGAGACGCTGCTGCTGAGACTGGAGCGTGCCACTAAGAGATGGGGCCTTACCATCAGCCCCACCAAAACTAAGCACCTGCCTGGGTATTTTGTACCATCGGACACTCCACCCCCACAACTCCCAATCGGTGATGGGGCAGTTGTGGAGAGAGTGGAGAGTTTCCCATACCTGGGCAGTGTGCTCATGACCGGCTCCGGTTTAGCAGCAGAGGTCTCACTCTGAATCATTCGAGCGGCAATATCTTTTCATCGGTTGCGTAACGCTGTGTGGAAGCTACCTGGTCTGTCGCTCCGCACTAAGCTTCAGGTCTTCTCGGCCACGGTCATTCCCTCCCTTCTCTACGCTTGCGAAACGTGGACCCCCGTAATGGAACATCTTCGCCGGTTAGAAACATTTAGGCTGGCCTGCCTATGATCCATCCTGGGTTTAACTAGGCTGGATTGTGTGAGGAGCTCACAAATCCTTGAAACATCTGTACAAAGTCCCTTCGGTGAGCTCCTCCGGCAGGCAAGGCTGCATTGGCTGGGTCATGTAGCCCGGATGCCCAGCCACCGCATGCCGAAACGGCTTTTGTTCGGCCGGATTGAGGGGGCTAAACGGGCGCGGCACGGGCTAGAGAAGAGATGGAGTGATGTGGTACAGGAGGACGTGGAGCTGAGTGGACGTGCCGATGACCGGTACCAGCGGTGTCAAGATCGGCCTCTGTGGAGGAGGCTCGTGAACGATGCTACTGGGCAGTTGGAGGCAGTCGCCCTCCAACAACAACGGAGGGCGGAGGAGCGACGCTCACAACAACGAGCGGAGCGCCGGGTGGCTAAAGCACAGCATGTTGGCACAGTAGGGGGCACAGGTGGTGCACCAGCCAGTCATCTCAGTCAGTCGACCCGTGGCACCTGCTGGGTCTGCCCCGTGACCTCCTGCCAGCGGGCGTTCGACACTCCACGTGGCCTCAGGGTGTCAGACGTCACCGCCACTTAGTGGCGAATGGCGGTTGTTGTTGTTGTTGTTGCTGTGTGTGTCTGTGCGCGTCTGAGTATCACCGTGTGTGTCTCTGTGTCCGTGTGTGTCTCTGTGTCCGCGTATGCTCGTGCGCGTCCAGGAGTCTACTGCAAGGTCTCGCGAGCAATCGAGTTCAACCAATGGGCGACCTCAAGGTAAGAGACCCTCTCCCGTCCCCGCTCACGGCAGTCCCGCGCCACCAGTGAGTAGCGGATGTCTGAGCCGGTTCCCCGGGCACCTCCAGACGAGTTCCTGCTGCCGCGGGTCGCCACCGGCGGCGACAAAGGCGGCCCGGCGGGCTTCTTGCGGTGGCCACGCACGCGCCGAAGTGCCGGGCTTCATCGGTGCTCGGCTAGCAGCACGTGCCACTCGCTAGCGGCACTTGTCACCCAGCACCCTACGAGGGTTACAAGTGGGGAGTAGGATTGTTGTACATGGTGGGTTGTGGGTGACGTCTGTGGGTGTCTCTCTCTCTCTGTGTGTCTCTCGCTAGCAGCACGTGCCACTCGCTAGCGGCACTTGTCACCCAGCACCCTACGAATGTTACAAGCGGGAGCGGGTGATGGGGAGGGTTGTTGTACATGGTGGGTGATGGGTGACGTCTGTGGGTGTCTCTGTGTCTCTCGCTAGCAGCACGTGCCACTCGCTAGCAGCACTTGTCACCCCGCACCCTACGAGGGTTACAAGCGGGAGCGGGTGATGGGGAGGGTTGTTGTACATGGTGGGTGATGGGTGACGTCTGTGGGTGTCTCTGTGTCTCTCGCTAGCAGCACGTGCCTCTCGCTAGCGGCACTTGTCACCCCGCACCCTACGAGTGTTACAAGTGGGGAGTAGGATTGTTGTACATGGTGGGTTGTGGGTGACGTCTGTGGGTGTCTCTCTCTCTGTGTGTCTCTCGCTAGCAGCACGTGCCCCTACACTCTACGAGTGTTACAAGCGGGAGCGGGTGATGGGGAGGATTGTTGTACATGGTGGTTGATGGGGAGGATTGTTGTTGTCCATGGTGGGTGATGGGGATTGTTGTACATGGTGGGTGATGGGGAGGATTGTTGTACATGGTGGGTGATGGGTGACGTCTGTGGGTGTCTCTGTGTCTCTCGCTAGCAGCACGTGCCCCTCGCTAGCGGCACTTGTCACCCTACACCCTACGAGTGTTACAAGTGGAGGAGTAGGATTGTTGTACATGGTGGGTGATGGGGAGGGTTGTTGTACATGGTGGGTGATGGGTGACGTGTGTGGGTGTCTCTGTGTCTCTCGCTAGCAGCACGTGCCACTCGCTAGCAGCACTTGTCACCCTACACCCTACGAGTGTTACAAGTGGGAGCGGGTGATGGGGAGGGTTGTTGTACATGGTGGGTTGTGGGTGACGTCTGTGGGTGTCTCTGTGTCTCTCGCTAGCAGCACGTGCCCCTCGCTAGCGGCACTTGTCACCCTACACCCTACGAGTGTTACAAGTGGAGGAGTAGGATTGTTGTACATGGTGGGTGATGGGGAGGGTTGTTGTACATGGTGGGTGATGGGTGACGTCTGTGAGTGTCTCTGTGTCTCTCCAGTACCAGTCCGGCTTCGGGAATGCCCCTCGCTAGCAGCACGTGCCACTCGCTAGCAGCACTTGTCACCCTACACTATACGATTGTTACATGTGGGGAGGGTTGTTGTAAATGGATGGTGATGGGTGAAGTATGTGGGTGTCTCTGTGTCCCTCGCTAGCAGCACGTGCCACTCGCTAGCGGCACTTGTCACCCTACACCGTACGAGTGTTACAAGCGGGAGCGGGTGATGGGGAGGGTTGTTGTCCATGGTGGGTGGTGGGGAGGGTTGTTGTTGTCCATGGTGGTTGATGGGGAGGGTTGTTGTACATGGTGGTTGATGGGGAGGGTTGTTGTACATGGTGGTTGATGGGGAGGGTTGTTGTACATGGTGGGTGACGTCTGTGTGAGTCTCTCTGTGTCTCTCTCTGTGTGTCTCTCTGTGTGTCTCTCCACAGTACCAGTCCGGCTTCGGGAACGAGTTCTCGTCTGAAGACCCGAGGTGTCCCGGAGCCCTTCCTGTGGGACAGGTGAGACACGGGGAGGGGTGTGGCGGGGGGGGGGGGGGGGACACGGGGACAAGGGGACAAGGGGGGACACTTGGGGACACTTGGGGACACTTGGGGACAAGGGGAGACACTTGGGGACAGGGGGGACACTTGGGGACACTTGGGGACACTTGGGGACACTTGGGGACAAGGGGAGACACTTGGGGACACTTGGAGACACTTGGAGACACTTGGAGACACTTGGGGACAAGGGGAGACACTTGGGGACAGGGGGCACACTTGGGGACACTTGGGGACACTTGGGGACAGGGGGGGACAAGGGGGGACACTTGGGGACAGGGGGGGGCAAGGGTGGACGTGACAAGATACAGGGGCGGGAGACATAGAGGCACGGGGACATGGGGACAAGGGGTTTTACGTGGACTCGCGGGGACACGGAGACATGCAGACACGGGGACACGGGGACACGGGGACACGGGGAGACACGGGGAGACACGGGGAGACACGGGGAGACACGGGGAGACACGGGGAGACACGGGGAGAGACACGGGGAGACACGGGGACAAGGGGAGACACGGGGAGACACGGGGAGACACGGGGAGACACGGGGAGACACGAGGAGACACGGGGAGACAAGGGGAGACACGGGGAGACACGGAGAGACACGGGGGGAGACACGGGGAGACACGGGGAGACACGGGGAGACACGGGGAGACACGGGGGGAGACACGGGGAGACACGGGGAGACACGGGGAGACACGGGGGGAGACACGGGGAGACACGGGGAGACACGGGGAGACACGGGGACATGGGAGACACGGGGAGACACGGGGAGACACGGGGAGACACGGGGAGACACGGGGAGAGACACGGGGAGACACGGGGAGACACGGGGAGACACACGGGGAGACACACGGGGAGACACACGGGGAGACACGGGGAGACACGGGGAGACACGGGGGGAGACACGGGGAGACACGGTGAGACACGGGGAGACACGGGGGGAGACACGGGGAGACACGGGGGGAGACACGGGGAGACACGGGGAGACACGGGGAGACACGGGGAGACACGGGGGGAGACACGGGGAGACACGGGGAGACACGGGGGGAGACACGGGGAGACACGGGGGGAGACACGGGGAGACACGGGGAGACACGGGGAGACACGGGGAGACACGGGGAGACACTTGGGGACACTTGGGAACAAGGGGTTTTACGTGGACTCGCGGGGACACGGAGACATGCAGACACGGGGACACGGGGACACGGGGACACGGGGACACGGGGACACGGAGACACGGGGACACGGGGACATGGGAGACACGGGGACACGGGGACAAGGGGACACGGGGACACGGGGACAAGGGGAGACACGGGGACAAGGGGAGACACGGGGAGACACGGGGAGACACGGGGAGACACGGGGAGACACGGGGAGACACGGGGAGACACGGGGGGAGACACGGGGAGACACGGGGAGACACGGGGGGGGACACGGGGAGACACGGGGAGACACGGGGAGACACGGGGGGAGACACGGGGAGACACGGGGAGACACGGGGGGAGACACGGGGAGACACGGGGAGACACGGGGAGACACGGGGAGACACGGGGAGACACGGGGGGAGACACGGGGAGACACGGGGAGACACGGGGAGACACTTGGGGACACTTGGGGACACTTGGGGACACTTGGGAACAAGGGGTTTTACGTGGACTCGCGGGGACACGGAGACATGCAGACACGGGGACACGGGGACACGGGGACACGGGGACACGGAGACACGGGGACACGGGGACATGGGAGACACGGGGACACGGGGACACGGGGACAAGGGGACATGGGAGACACGGGGACACGGGGACACGGGGACAAGGGGACATGCAGACACGGGGACACGGGGACACGGGGACACGGGGAGACACGGGGAGACACGGGGAGACACGGGGAGACACGGGGAGACACGGGGAGACTTGCACGGTCGCTTGGTGTGGCCACAGTACCCCCGGTAGCCTTCACAGACGCTGCTGCTACTCGCTACTAACACAGCACTTGCCCCTACAGCCCTGCTAGAGGCTACCTGGGGAAGCTTTGTCTGTGTCTGTGTGTAACAGCACTTGCCCCTACAGCCCTGCTAGAGGCTACCTGGGGGAGCTTTGTCTGTGTGTGTGTAACAGCACTTGCCCCTACAGCCCTGCTAGAGGCTACCTGGGGGAGCTTTGTCTGTGTGTGTGTGTAACAGCACTTGCCCCTACAGCCCTGCTAGAGGCTACCTGGGGGAGCTTTGTCTGTGTGTGTGTGTAACAGCACTTGCCCCTACAGCCCTGCTAGAGGCTACCTGGGGGAGCTTTGTCTGTGTGTGTGTGTAACAGCACTTGCCCCTACAGCCCTGCTAGAGGCTACCTGGGGGAGCTTTGTCTGTGTGTGTGTGTAACAGCACTTGCCTCTACAGCCCTGCTAGAGGCTACCTGGGGGAGCTTTGTCTGTGTGTCTGTGTCACAGCACTTGCCCCTACAGCCCTGCTAGAGGCTACCTGGGGGAGCTTTGTCTGTGTGTAACAGCATTTGCCTCTACAGCCTGCTAGAGGCTACCTGGGGGAGCTTTGTCTGTGTGTGTAACAGCACTTGCCCCTACAGCCCTGCTAGAGGCTACCTGGGGGAGCTTTGTCTGTGTGTGTGTAACAGCACTTGCCCCTACAGCCCTGCTAGAGGCTACCTGGGGGAGCTTTGTCTGTGTGTGTAACAGCACTTGCCCCTACAGCCCTGATAGAGGCTACCTGGGGAAGCTTTGTCTGTGTGTCTGTGTCACAGCACTTGCCCCTACAGCCTGCTAGAGGCTACCTGGGGGAGCTTTGTCTGTGTGTGTGTAACAGCACTTGCCCCTACAGCCCTGCTAGAGGCTACCTGGGGGAGCTTTGTCTGTGTGTGTAACAGCACTTGCCCCTACAGCCCTGCTAGAGGCTACCTGGGGGAGCTTTGTCTGTGTCTGTGTGTAACAACACTTGCCCCTACAGCCCTGCTAGAGGCTACCTGGGGGAGCTTTGTCTCTGTGTGTGTGTAACAGCACTTGCCCCTACAGCCCTGCTAGAGGCTACCTGGGGGAGCTTTGTCTGTGTGTGTGTAACAGCACTTGCCCCTACAGCCCTGCTAGAGGCTACCTGGGGGAGCTTTGTCTGTGTGTCTCTCTATGTGTGTGTCTGTATGTCTGTGTGTGTCTCTCTATGTGTGTGTGTGTGTATGTCTGTGTGTGTCTCTCTGTGTATGTGTATGTCTGTGTGTGTCTCTCTGTGTGTGTGTATGTCTGTGTGTGTCTGTGTGTGTGTGTGGACCCCCGTAATGGAACATCTTCGCCGGTTAGAAACATTTAGGCTGGCCTGCCTACGATCCATCCTGAGTTTATCCAGGCCGGATTGTGTGAGGAGCTCACAAATCCTTGAAAGATCTGGGCAAGGTCCCATCGGTGAGCTCCTCCGGCAGGCAAGGCTGTGATGGCTGGGTCATGTAGCCCGCATGCCCAGCCACCGCATGCTGAAACAGCTTTTGTTCGGCCAGATCGAGGGGGCTAAGCGGGCGCGGCACGGGCTAGAGAAGAGATGGAGTGATGTGGTACAGGAGGACGTGGAGCTGAGTGGACTTGCCGATGACTGGTACCAGCGGTGTCAAGATCGGCCTCTGTGGAGGAGGCTCGTGAAGGATGCTACTGGGCAGTTGGAGGTAGTCGCCCTCCAACAACAATGGAGGGCGGAGGAGCGACGCTCACAACAACGAGCGGAGCGCCGGGTGGCTAAAGCACAGCAGGTTGGCACAGTAGGGGGCACAGGTGGTGCATCAGCCAGTCATCTCAGTCAGTCGACCCATGGCACCTGGGTCTGCCCCGTGACCTCCTGCCAGCGGGCGTTCGACACTCTACGTGGCCTCAAGGTGCACATAGCCTGGCACAAGCGTCGTGGTGACGTCACCGCCACTTCGTGGCGAATGGCGGTTGTTGTTGTTGTGTCTGTATGTCTGTGTGTGTCTCTCTGTGTGTGTGTGTCTGTGTGTCTCTCTGTGTGTGTCTGCATGTCAGTGTGTGTCTGTATGTCTGTGTGTGTCTGTATGTCAGTGTGTGTCTCTGTGTGTGTGTCTGTATGTCTGTCTGAGTCTCTCTGTGTGTGTCTGTATGTCTGTCTGAGTCTCTCTGTGTGTGTCTGTATGTCTGTGTGTGTCTGTATGTCTGTGTGTGTCTCTCTGTCCGGCAAAACAACCCTTCCCATCAACCAGAGGCGAGGAGTGGTGGTCGTGGTTACTTATGCCCCCACCAAAGACGAACATCCGTGGAGGGATGCAGGCACAGCCGATGAGTCAGATGCCTTCTATGACCTCCTGTCACAGGTGCTAGCTAAAGTGGCCCCTCGGGATAGAGTCATCATGTTGGGTGACTTCAATGCCCGAGTTGGTCATGATGCTGGCACCTGGTCTGGAGTAATTGGAGGGCATGGTCCAGATCAGCTCAATAACAACGGTAGCAGGCTGCTAGATTTTTGTGCAGCCCATGGGCTTGTAATTACCAACACGCTGGTCCGGCATCGGCGCATCCACACAACATCATGGATGCATGCCGGGTCCAAGCAAGAACATCTGCTGGACTACATAGTGACGGACCAGTGGATGCAAGCCTATGTCCTTGACACCAGAACCTACCGTGGAGCTGATCTGCCCTCTGACCATCGACTTGTCATCTGTAAGATGCGCCTGCCATTCTTCCACTCCGGTGGTGGGTGTATACCCAGGACCCCATTCCAACATAAAGTGGCCTGGTCTCAGTTATCTGATGAAAGTTGCAAGTGAGAATTTGATCATTGCTTGCGGCTGGGGTTGGCATCGTCCCCCACTCCTCCTGATGTCGAGGGTAAATGGGCGAGGTTTAAGATTGTCACTCATGCAGCTGCATTGGCTCTTTTGGGTATGCTGTCCAGACTTCCCCAGAGATCCTGGCTGACAGAGGCGGTGTTCAGGGTGGTTGAGAAAAAGCGACAGGCCCACTGTCATTGGCTACAGAATCCCACGTCAGAGAATGAGGAGGCTGGACCACTGGATGGGTTCCGCAGGATTGGAAGGATGCCCTGGTGGTCCCCCTCTTTAAGAAGGGGGACCACACAGACTGTAACAACTACAGGGGCATCTCGCTCCTCAGTGTGCCGGGAAAGGTCCTGGCAAGGATTATTCAACATCGCCTGGCCAGGCACGCTGAGGAGAGGCTTGCGGAGCCTCAATGCGGTTTCAGGAAAGGGCTGTCCTGCACAGATGCCATATTTTATGTCCGTCTGCTACAGCAGAGGTGTAGGAAATTCCAGCAAGACCGACATCTCTGCTTTATTGACCTGGTCAAGGCCTATGATACCATCAGTAGGCCTGGGCTCTGGGTTGTTCTTCGTGCTTTTGGAGTCCCTGACCCTCTGCTCACGATCATTAAGGACCTTCATAATGGTGAGCGGGCCCGGATAAAACTACGTGGCCGGGAGTCAGAGCCATTCCCAGTACACCTTGGGGTGCGACAGGGATGTCCTCTGGCTCCCACATTATTTAACATCTATTTTGACCACGTAGTTCGTGAAGCTTTCAATAGCTGTACCCGGGGAATCTCCACATGGTTCAGATATAATGGAAGGTTGATCGATGTCCGGGTGCGGTCAAGGGATGGCTCCCTATTGCTCAACCACGTTGTGTATGCCGATGATTTGGTAATAGCTGCTCATTCAGAGGAGGAGTTGGAGACGCTGCTGCTGAGACTGGAGCGTGCCACTAAGAGATGGGGCCTTACCATCAGCCCCACCAAAACTAAGCACCTGCCTGGGTATTTTGTACCATTGGACACTCCACCCCCACAACTCCCAATCGGCGATGGAGCAGTTGTGGAGAGAGTGGAGAGTTTCCCATACCTGGGCAGTGTGCTTATGACCGGCTCCAGTTTAACAGCAGAAGTCTCACTCCGAATCAGTCGAGCGGCAATATTTTTTCATCGGTTGCGTAACGCTGTGTGGAAGCTACCTGGTCTGTCGCTCCGCACGAAGCTTCAGGTCTTCTCGGCCACGGTCATTTCTTCCCTTCTCTATGCTTGCGAAACGTGGACCCCCCTAATGGAACATCTTCGCCAGTTAGAAACATTTAGACTGGCCTACCTACGATCCATCCTGGGTTTAACCAGGCTGGATTGTGTGAGGAGCTCACAAATCCTTGAAAGATCTGGGCACGGTCCCATCGGTGAGCTCCTCCGGCAGGCAAGGCTGCGATGGCTGGGTCATGTAGCCCACATGCCCAGCCACCGCATGCCGAAACAGCTTTTGTTCGGCCGGATCGAGGGGGCTAAACGGGCGCGGCACGGGCTAGAGAAGAGATGGAGTGATGTGGTACAGGAGGACGTGGAGCTGAGTGGACTTGCCGATGACCGGTACCAGCGGTGTCAAGATCGGCCTCTGTGGAGGAGGCTCGTGAAGGACGCTACTGGGCAGTTGGAGGCAGTCGCCCTCCAACAACAACGGAGGGCGGAGGAATGACGCTCACAACAACGAGCAGAGCGCCGGGTGGCTAAAGCACAGCAGATTGGCACAGTAGGGGGCACAGGTGGTGCATCAGCCAGTCATCTCAGTCAGTCGACCCGTGGCACCTGGGTCTGCCCCGTGACCTCCTGCCAGCGGGCGTTCGACACTTCACGTGGCCTCAAGGTGCACATGGCCTGGCACAAGCGTCGTGGTGATGTCACCGCCACTTATTGGCGAATGGCGGTTGTTGTTGTTGTTGTTGTCTGTGTGTGACTCTATGTGTTACTATGTCACTGTGTGTGTGTGACTGTGTGTGTGTGTCACTGTGTGTGTGTGACTGTGTGTGTGTGTGACTGTATGTGTGACTGTGTGTGTGTGTCTGTGTATCAGAACAATCCCCAGGTCTGTCCCTATGGCCTCTACGCTGAGCAGATTTCAGGAACGGCGTTCACCTGCCCACGTGCTACCAATCAGCGCAGGTACCACTAGCACAACCACCACTACCACCACCACCACAACCACCACTACCACCACTACCACCACCACAACCACCACTACCACCACCACTACCACAACCACCAACACCACTACCACCACTACCAACACCAGTGGAGACTAAAGGGCTCTAAGAAAAGCCGTCTCGGGTGTGGACCAATCAAATTCAAGGAAAGTGCATATTATTGTCAGAGTTGTCTCTTTTGTTTGCATTTTGACTGCTTGTGTTGACTGCTTACATATTCTTAAATATTACATATTCTTAAAATATTATTATAATAAAATATTATTATTTTATTGTTTCCCTTCAACGTGACTTTACCGAAAGAGCTACTAATATGTAAAATAATATAATAATATTATTTTATTGTTTACCTTATTGTTTCTCTTCAACGTGACTTTACCGAAAGATAATTACTGCAGTCACGAACGTTTTAAATCAACAACAACATTATAAACACCATCAACAACATCAAAAACCTCAACAACAACATTATAAACACCATCAACAACAACCATCAACAACAACGACATCAATAACCTCAACAACAACATTATAAACACCATCAACACCATCAACAACCTCAACAACAACATCAATAACCTCAACAACAACATTATAAACACCATCAACAACAACCTCAACAACATCAACAACCTCAACAACAACCATCAACAACATAACATCAACAACATCAATAACCTCAACAACAACGTTATAAACATCATCAACAACAACAACAACATCAATAACCTCAACAACAACATTATAAACATCATCAACAACAACAACATCAATAACCTCAACAACAACATTATAAACACCAACAACACCATCAACAACCTCAACAACAACATCAATAACCTCAACGACAACATTATAAACACCATCAACACCATCAACAACATAACATCAACAACATCAATAACCTCAACAACAACATTATAAACACCATCAACAACATCAACAACCTCAACAACAACATCAATAACCTCAACAACAACCATCAACAACATCAACAACATCATCAACAACAACATCAATAACCTCGACAACAACATTATAAACACCATCAACACCATCAACAACCTCAACAACAACATCAATAACCTCAACAACAACATTATAAACACCATCAACAACATCAACAACATAACATCAACAACATCAATAACCTCAACAACAACATTATAAACACCATCAACAACATCAATAACCTCAACAACAACATTATAAACATCATCAACAACATCAATAACCTCAACAACAACCATCAACAACATCAACAACATCAATAACCTCAACAACAACCATCAACAACATCAACAACAACATCAATAACCTCAACAACAACATTATAAACACCATCAACACCATCAACAACCTCAACAACAACATTTTAAACACCATCAACAACAACATCAACAACAACATCAACAACAACAGCAACATTATAAACACCAACAACAACATCAACAACATCAACAACATCAATAACCTCAACAACAACATTATAAACACCATCAACAACAACAACAACAACATCAATAACCTCAACAACAACATCAACAACATCAACAACAACAACATTATAACCACCAACAACAACAACCATCAACAACAACATCATAACCACCATCAACAACAACATCAACAACCTCAACAACAACAACATTATAAACACCATGAACAACAACATCAATAACCTCAACAACAACATTATAAACACCATTAACAACAACCTCAACAACAACATCAACAACGTCAACAACAACCTCAACAACAACATCAACAACATCAACAACTTCAACAACAACATTATAAACACCATCAACAACAACCTCAACAACAACATCAATAACCTCAACAACAACATTATAAACACTATCAACAACATCAACACCATCAACAAAATCAATAACCTCAACAACAACATTATAAACACCATCAACAACAACATCAACAACAACATCAACAACTTCAACAACAACATTATAAACACCATCAACAACAACCTCAACAACAACATCAACAACAACATTATAAACAACATCAACAACATCAACAACAGCATCAATAACCTCAACAACAACATTATAAACACTATCAACAACATCAACAACATCAACAAAATCAATAACCTCAACAACAACATTATAAACACCATCAACAACAACATCAACAACTTCAACAACAACATTATAAACACCATCAACAACAACCTCAACAACAACATCAACAACAACATTATAAACAACATCAACAACATCAACAACATCAACAACAGCATCAATAACCTCAACAACAACATTATAAACACTATCAATAACATCAACAACATCAACAAAATCAATAACCTCAACAACAACATTATAAACACTATCAACAACATCAACAACATCAACAAAATCAATAACCTCAACAACAACATTATAAACACCATCAACAACAACATCAACAACAACCAACAACAACATTATAACCACCATCAACAATAACATCAACAATAACCTCAACAACAACATTATAAACACCATCAACAACAACATCAATAACCTCAACAACAACATTATCAATACCATCAACAACAACAACATCAATAACCTCAACAACAACATCAACAACACCATCAACAACAACATCAACTACAACAACATTATAACCACCACCATCAACAACATCAACAACATTACTATTCTCGCTTGAACATTTTAACATTTGCTGGCTGGGTCTTAGTGTCCTTTACGTCAGGTCTACAAGATCCAAATGTCACCGCAGGGTACAGCTCTTAGCGGTAAGATTATTATTATTAACTCGTGAACTCGGGGAAGAAGTGCTCAAGCACTCAAGCATTTCTTCGCCAAGCAATTTTTATTTGTAAACAAAAGCTTGAAACTCTGTCGCAAGCAACACTACCACAACAACTACAACCACCACAACTACCACTACCACAACCACCACAACCACTACCACCACCACTACCACCACCACTACCACCACTACCACTACCACAACCACAACCACCACAACTACCACTAACACCACTACCACAACCACTACCACAACCACCACTACCACAACCACCACTAGCACAACCACTACCACCACCACCACTACCACAACCACCACAACTACCACTAACACCACTACCACAACCGTTACCACAACCACTACCACCACCACAACTACCACTACTGCCACCACCACTACCACCACAGCAACTACCACCGCAACTACCGCCACAAACACCACTACCACAACCACCACTAGCACAACCACTACCACCACCACAACTACCACCACCACAACTACCACTACCACCACCACTACCACCACCACAACTACCACTACCACCACTACCACTACCACAACCACTACCACAACCACCACTACCACAACCACCACAACTACCACTACCACCACCACAACTACCACTATCACCACCACTACCATCACCACAACCACCACTACCACTACCACCACCACTACCACAACCACTACCACTACCACCACCACTACCACAACCACCACTACCACTACCACAACCACCACTACCACAACCACCACCCACACTACCACAACCACTACCACAACCACCACCACAACCTCCACCACCACCACCGCAACCACGACCACAACCACCACAACCACCACTACCACAACCACTACAACCACCACCACTACCACAACCACCACCACTACCACCACCACTACCACCACAATCACCGTCACCACCACTACTACTGTAGTTGTTGTGGTGGTTGCTGTGTCTGTAGTTGGTGGTTGTGGTTGTTGTTGTGGTTGTAGTTGGTTTTGGTGGTTGTTGTGGCGGTAGATGGTTGTTGTGGTTTGTCACGGCTGTATTTGCTGTAGTTGTTGCTGTAGTTGTTGTGGTTGTAGACGGTTGTTGTGGCTGTTGTTGTGGCTGTTGTTGTTGTGGTTGTTGTGGCTGTTGTTGTAGTTGTTGTGGTTGTAGTTGTTGTTGTTGTGGTTGTTGTTGTTGTGGCTGTAGTTGTTGTGGTGGTTGTTGTTGTGGCTGTAGTTGTTGTTGTTGTGGCTGTAGTTGTTGTAGTTGTTGTAGTTGTTGTGGTTGTAGTTGTTGTCGTTGTTGTTGTGGTTGTTGTTGTGGCTGTAGTTGTTGTTGTTGTTGTGGCTGTAGTTGTTGTTGTTGTGGCTGTATTTGTTGTAGTTGTTGAGGTTATTGTAGTTGTTGTTGTAGTTGTGGTTGTAGTTGTTGTTGTTGTGGTTGTTGTGGTTGTTGTTGTTGTGGTTGTAGTTGTTGTTGTTGTTGTGGTTGTTGTTGTAGTAGTTGTTGTTGTTGTGGTTGTAGTTGCTGTGGTTGTTGTTGTAGTTGTTGCTGTGGTTGTTATAGTTGTTGTGGTTCTTGTTGTTGTGGTTGTTGTAGTTGTTGTTGTGGTTGTTGTAGTTGTTGTTGTGGTTGTTGTAGTTGTTGTTGTGGTTGTTGTAGTTGTTGTTGTGGTTGTTGTAGTTGTTGTAGTTGGTATTGTTGTGGTTGTTGTAGTTGTTGCTGTGGTTGTTATTGTGGTTATAGTTGTTGTTGTGGTTGTTGATGTTGTTGTTGTAGTTGTGGTTGTTGTTGTTGTGGTTGTTGTTGTGGTTGTTGTTGTTGTGGTTGTTGTTGTTGTGGTTGTTGTTGTGGTTGTTGTTGTGGTTGTTGTTGTGGTTGTTGTGGTTGTTGTGGTTGTTGTGGTTGTTGATGTTGTAGTTGTTGTTGTGGTTGTTGTTGTTGTGGTTGTTGTTGTGGTTGTTGTTGTGGTTGTTGTTGTGGTTGTTGTTGTTGTGGTTGTTGTTGTGGTTGTTGTGGTTGTTGTTGTGGTTGTGGTTGTTGTGGTTGTTGTAGTTGTTGTAGTTGTTGTTGTTGTTGTGGTTGTTGTTGTAGTTGTCGTTGTTGTGGTTGTTGTTGTTGTAGTTGTTGTAGTTGTTGTAGTTGTTGTAGTTGTCGTTGTTGTGGTTGTTGTTGATGTGGTTGTTGTAGTTGTTGTTGTGGTTGTTGTGGTTGTGGTTGTAGTTGTTGTTGTAGTTGTTGTTGATGTTGTTGTGGTTGTAGTTGTTGTTGTGGTTGTGGTTTTTGTTGTGGTTGTTCTTGTTGTTGTTGTAGTTGTTGTGGTTGTTGTTGTTGTTGTAGTCGTGGTTGTTGTTGATGTGGTTGTTGTAGTTGTTGTTGTGGTTGTTGTGGTTGTGGTTGTAGTTGTTGTTGTTGTAGTTGTTGATGTTGTTGTGGTTGTAGTTGTTGTTGTGGTTGTGGTTGTTGTTGTGGTTGTTCTTGTTGTTGTTGTGGTTGTTGTGGTTGTTGTTGTGGTTGTAGTTGTAGTTGTTGTTGTTGTGGTTGTTGTTGTAGTTGTTGTTGTGGTAGTTGTAGTTGTTGTTGTGGTTGTTGATGTTGTGGTTGTTGTTGTGGTTGTTGTTGTGATGGTTGTAGTTGGCTGTACCGCATCTTGCCGTCCGTGCGTCACTCTGAGTTCAAGCCGCTGGACCAGGGACACCTGACGAGTAGCTGGGACATGGAGCCAAACCCCAACCAGGTGGGACTCTGACTCAGTCAATCACTCACTCACTGACTCACTCACTCGCTCACTGACTCACTCACCCACTGACTCACTCACTGACTCACTCACTGACTCACTCACTGACTCACTCACTGACTCACTCACTCACTCACTGACTCACCCACTGACTCACTCACCCACTGACTCACCCACTGACTCACTCACTCACTCACTGACTCACTCACTGACTCACTCACTGACTCACTCACTGACTCACTCACTGACTCACCCACTGACTCACCCACTGACTCACCCACTGACTCACTCACTGACTCACCCACTGACTCACTCACCCACTGACTCACCCACTGACTCACCCACTGACTCACCCACTGACTCACTGACTCACTCACTGACTCACTTACTCACTGACTCACTCACTGACTCACACACTCACTCACCCACTGACTCACCCACTGACTCACTCACTGACTCACCCACTGACTCACTGACTCACTCACTGACTCACCCACTGACTCACTGACTCACTCACTTACTCACTCACTCACTGACTCACTCACTGACTCACTCACTCACTGACTCACTCACTGACTCACTCACTGACTCACTCACTGACTCACTCACTCACTCACTGACTCACTCACTCACTGACTCACTCACTGACTCACTCACTGACTCACTCACTGACTCACTCACTGACTCACTGACTCACTCACTGACTCACTCACTGACTCACTCACTCACTCACTGACTCATTCACTCACTCACTCACCCACTGACTCACCCACTGACTCACTCACTGACTCACTCACTCACTCATTGACTCACTCACTGACTCACTAACACACTGACTCACCCACTGACTCACTCACTGACTCACTCACTCACTGACTCACCCACTGACTCACTCACTGACTGACTGACTCACTGACTCACTCACTGACTCACTCACTGACTCACTCACTGACTCACTCACTCACTCACTGACTCACTCACTCACTCACTGACTCACTCACTCACTCACTGACTCACTCACTGACTGACTCACTCACTGACTCACTCACTCACTGACTCACTCACTGACTCACTCACTGACTCACTGACTCACTCACTGTCTCACTGACTCACTCACTGACTCACTCACTGACTTACTCACTCACTGACTCACTCACTCACTGACTCACTCACTGACTCACCCACTGACTCACTCACTGACTCACCCACTGACACTCACTCACTCACTCACTGACTCACTGACTCACTCACTGACTCACCCACTGACTCACTCACTGACTCACCCACTGACTCACTCACTGACTCACTCACTGACTCACTCACTGACTCACCCACTGACTCACTCACTCACTCACTGACTCACTCACTGACTCACCCATTGACTCACCCACTGACTCACCAACTGACTCACCCACTGACTCACTCACTGACTCACTCACTGACTCAATCACTGACTCAATCACTCACACACTAACTCACTGACTCACTCACTCACTGACTCACCCACTGACTCACCCACTGACTCACTCACTGACTCACCCACTGACTCACTGACTCACTCACTGACTCACTCACTGACTCACTCACTGACTCACTCACTCACTGACTCACTCACTGACTCACTGACTCACTCACTCACTCACTGACTCACTCACTGACTCACCCACTGACTCACTCACTGACTCACTCACTGACTCACTCACTGACTCACCCACTGACTCACCCACTGACTCACTCACTCACTCACTGACTCACTCACTCACTCACTGACTCACTCACTCACTCACTGACTCACTCACTGACTCACTCACTCACTGACTCACTCACTCACTCACTGACTCACTCACTCACTCAATCACTCACTGACTCACTGACTCACTCACTCACTGACTCACTCACTGACTCATTCACTGACTCACTCACTCACTCACTGACTCACTCACTGACTCACTCACTTACTGACTCACTCACTCACTCAATGACTCACTCACTTACTCACTCACCCACCCACTCACTCAATCATTGACTCACTCACTGACTCACTCACTGACTCACCCACTCACTCACTGACTGTCCACGACAGAGTTGCCCGTCCGGCACCGCGTGGAGGTAGGGGGTTGGTTTGCCGGACTGGGTCATGTAGCCCGCATGCCCAGCCACCGCATGCCGAAACAGCTTTTGTTCGGCCGGATTGAGGGGGCTAAACGGGCGCGGCACGGGCTAGAGAAGAGATGGAGTGATGTGGTACAGGAGGACGTGGAGCTGAGTGGACTTGCCGATGACCGGTACCAGCGGTGTCAAGATTGGCCTCTGTGGAGGAGGCTCGTGAAGGACGCTACTGGGCAGTTGGAGGCAGTCGCCCTCCATTTGCTGAGCTTTAGCCACCCGGCGCTCCGCTCGTTGTTGTGAGCGTCGCTCACAACACAGCAAATTGGCACAGTAGGGGGCACAGGTGGTGCATCAGCCAGTCATCTCAGTCAGTCGACCCGTGGCACCTGGGTCTGCCCCGTGACCTCCTGCCAGCGGGCGTTCGACACTTCATGTGGCCTCAGGGTGCACATAGCCTGGCACAAGCGTCGTGGTGACGTCACCGCTACTTAGTGGCGATTGGCGGTTGTTGTGTGTGTGTCTCTGTGTGTGTCTGTGTGTGTGTGTGTGTGTTTCTGTGTGTCTGCGTGTGTCTGTGTCTGTCTGTATGTCTATGTGTGTGTCTGTGTGTGTGTGTCTGTGTTTGTGTCTGTGTATGTGTGTGTGACTGTGTCTGTGTATGTGTGTGTGACTGTGTCTGTGTATGTGTGTGTGACTGTTTTTGTGTATGTGTGTGTGACTGTGTTTGTGTGTGTCTATCTGTGTGTGTGTTTGTGTATGTGTGTGTCTATCTGTGTGTCTGTGTTTGTGTGTCTATCTGTGTGTCTGTGTGTGTGTGTCTATCTGTGTGTCTGTGTGTGTGTCTATCTGTGTGTCTGTGTGTGTGTGTCTGTGTGTTTGTGTGTGTGTCTGTGTATGTGTGTGTGTGTGTCACTGTGTGTGTGTCACTGTGTGTGTCACTGTGTGTGTGTGTCACTGTGTGTGTCTTTGTCTTTGTGTCACTGTGTGTGTCACTGTGTGTGTCACTGTGTGTGTGTGTCACTGTGTGTGTGTGTCACTGTGTGTGTCACTGTGTGTCATGGGGAGCGGTAGTGTAGCGGTTAGCGCGCTGCACTATGAACCTGGCGGCCCGGGTTCGATTCCCGCTCACGGCCAACACCAGTGACGATTATCTGTACCGGTCCCGGGCCTCCCCTAGGTCGACTCAGCCTTAAATGAGTACCTGGTGTGGTGTGTAAACATTGCCACTGGGGAGACAAAGGCGGTCGGGCGTGGTGCTGGCCACCCACCCCCTCGTGTACCCTTCCGGCCTTCATAGGTGCTCGCTAACAGCACTTGCCCCTACAGTCTGTTAAGGCTATATGGGGGATCTTTGTCTTTGTCTTTGTGTGTGTCACTGTGTGTGTCACTGTGTGTGTGTCACTGTGTGGGCTTGTAATTACCAACACGCTGTTCCGGCATCGGTGCATCCACACAACATCATGGATGCATGCCGGGTCCAAGCAAGAACATCTGCTGGACTACATAGTGACGGACCAGCGGATGCGAGCCCATGTCCTTGACACCAGGACCTACCGTGGAGCTGATCTGCCCTCTGACCATCGACTAGTCATCTGTAAGATGCGCCTGCCATTCTTCCACTCCAGGACCTCATTCCAACCTAAAGTGGCCTGGTCTCAGTTATCTGATGAAAGTTGCAAGCGAGAATTTCATCATCGATTGTGGCTGGGATTGGCATCGTCCCCGACTCCTCCTGATGTCGAGGGTAAATGGCCGAGGTTTAGGACTGTGACTCATGCAGCTGCAATGGCTGCTTTGGGTACGCGGTCCAGACCTCCCCAGAGACCCTGGCTGACAGAGGAGGTGTTCAGGATGGTTGAGAAAAAGCGACAGGCCCACTGTCATCGGCTACAGAATCCCACGTCAGAGAATGAGGAGGCTTATCACAGCCTTCGCTCGGGGGTTCGGAGAGCCGTGAGGCGCTGCAAGGATGGGTGGTGGTCGCGGGTTGCTGAGGAGATGGAGTCTGCCTCAGTGGCCCGTGATCACAAATCTCTATTTAACTCCATAAAAAAAGTAACCTGCAGCGCCACAAATATTACCATCATTAGGGGAAAAAACGGTGATCCAATCTCCGATCCCCAGGAACAGGTTTTCAGATTTGCTGAGCATTTCTGTGAGGTCCTGGGGGAGGGAAAATCCCTCAGCCAGGAAAACATCGTGGCACAAAGTGAGGATGACCCTGCTGAGGCTGCGGTGCCTCAAATATTGGAAGAAGTCACCCCCTGTGAGTGGCTGGCTGAGGTGCCATCTGTTGAGGAAGTACTGAAGGCGATCCGGAGTCTGAGACCAGGAAAGGCAGTGGGCAGAGATGATCTCCCAAGCGAAATGCTGAGGGAGGGTGGCGTTTGTGCACAGACTGCCCTATATGACTTCATAACAAAGGTCTGGACCACTGGATGGGTTCCACAGGATTGGAAGGATGCCCTGGTGGTCCCCCTCTTTAGAAGGGGGACCGCACAGACTGTAACAACTACAGGGGCATCTCACTCCTCAGTGTGCCGGGAAAGGTCCTGGCAAGGATTATTCAGCATCGCCTTGCCAGGCACGCTGAGGAGAGGCTTGCGGAGCCCCAATGCGCTTTCAGGAAAGGGCGGTCCTGCACAGATGCCATATTTTCTGTCCGTCTGCTACAGCAGAGGTGTAGGGAATTCCAACAAGACCTACATCTCTGCTTTATTGACCTGGTCAAGGCCTATAATACCATCAGTAGGCCTGGGCTCTGGGTCGTTCTTCGTGCTTTTGGAGTACCTGACCCTCTGCTCACGATCATTAAGGACCTTCATGATGGTGAGCGGGCCCGGGTAAAACTACGTGGCCGGGAGTCAGAGCCATTCCCTGTACACCTTGGGGTGCGA
>NW_027423351.1:55000-57500 GCF_048934315.1 Petromyzon marinus
GTGGTGGTGGTGGTGGTGGTGATGGTGGTCGTAATGGTAGTGGTGATGGTGATGATGGTGGTGATGGTGGTGATGATGATGGTGCTGGTGATGGTAGTGATGATGGTGGTGATGGTAATGGTGGTGGTGATGGTGGTGGTGATGGTGGTGGTGATGGTAGTGATGGTGGTGATGGTGATGGTGGTGGAGGTGGTAATGGTGGTGGTGATGGTGGTGGTGATGGTGGTGGTGATGGTGGTGGTGATGGTGGTGATGGTGATGATCATGATGGTGTTGGTGGTGGTAATGGTGGTGGTGATGGTGGTGATGGTGGTGATGGTGATGGTGGTGGAGGTGGTAATGGTGGTGGTGGTGGTGATGGTGGTGGTGATGGTGGTGGTGATGGTGGTGGTGATGGTGATGATCATGATGGTGTTGGTGGTGGTGGTGGTAATGGTGGTGATGGTGGTGATGGTGGTGGTGGTGGTGATGGTGGTGATGGTGGTGGTGATGTTGGTGATGGTGATGATCATGATGGTGTTGGTGTTGGTGGTGGTGGTAATGGTGGTGGTGGATGGAGGGAGGTGAGTGATGTATCTCGGCGCCTGTTTGTATGTCTTAGTGTGTCTCTATCTGTGTGTCTGTGTGTCTCTATATATGTGTCTGTCTGTGTGTCTGTGTGTATCACTGTGTGTCGCTGTGTGTGTGATGGTGTGTGTGTGTGTGTCTGTGTGGCAAAACAACCACCTACCTCCTCTCGGTGCCGGACGGGCAACTCTGTCGTGGACAATGCTGTGGGGGGAGGGCCAATTCCGATTGGTTCCTCCCCTCATGGCGTCTGTGTCCACCACAGGGGCTAAACGGGGGCTCTGGACGGGTGCGAGGGGCTGGTAACTCCTCCACCTTCAATAACTTACCACTAAACGACCTCTAAAATATGTAACAAATAAGCTTGTGCCGGAGTTCCCCGGGGGGCCAGGCGTCTATGACGTCTCCTGGCCAAACCCCAATTGGCGGAGCCAGGAGATTGAATCTCTACCCTCGGGGCTCCTCCAGAAACAACGAAAAGCCACTTCGTGTGGCCACGTGGAATGTTCGAACGCTCACTGCGGAGGAGAGGCTGCCACTCCTCTGGCGGGAGCTGGACCGGTACCGCCTGGATCTCTGTGGCATTCAGGAGGTCCGGTGGACCGGCTCTGGCTCCTGCCACCATGAGGGGTTGACAGTCCTCTATTCGGGGCAGCAGATTGCCAAACAACAGGGTGTGGCTCTTCTTCTGAACAAAAGAATGAAGGGGGCGTGGGAGCGTGGCGGTGAGGTGTGGGAAGCTGTAAGCCCCAGGCTACTTTGGGCTCGCCTTCCCATCAACCGGAGGCGAGGAGTGGTGGTCGTGGTTACATATGCCCCCACTGAAGACGAACATCCATGGAGGGATGCAGGCAAAGCCGATGAGTCAGATGCCTTCTATGACCTCCTGTCACAGGTGCTGGCTAAAGTGGCCCCTCGGGATAGAGTCATCATGTTGGGTGACTTCAATGCCCGAGTTGGTCATGATGCTGGCACCTGGTCTGGAGTGATTGGAGGGCATGGGCTAGATCAGCTCAATAACAACGGTAGGAGGTTGCTAGATTTTTGTGCAGCCCATGGGCTTGTAATTACCAACACGCTGTTCCGGCATCGGCGCATCCACACAACATCATGGATGCATGCCGGGTCCAGGCAAGAACATCAGCTGGACTACATAGTGACGGACCAGCGAATGCGAGCCCATGTCCTTGAGACCAGGACCTACCGTGGAGCTGATCTGCCCTCTGACCATCGACTAGTCATCTGTAAGATGCGCCTGCCATTCTTCCACTCCGGTGGTGGGTGTACACCCAGGACCCCATTCCAACCTAAAGTGGCCTGGTCTCAGTTATCTGATGAAAGTTGCAAGCGAGAATTTCATCTGTGTGTGTGACACTGTGTATGTGTATATAACACTGTGTATGTGACACTGTGTATGTGTATATAACACTGTGTATGTGTATATAACACTGTGTATGTGACACTATATATATATAACACTGTTTGTATGTCCCAGGGCCTGTCTACTCTGTGTGGTGCTGTGTGTGAGACACTGTGTGTGTGTGTGACACTGTGTGTGTGTGTGACACTGTGACACTGTGTGTGTGTATATAACACTGTGTGTGTATGTCCCAGGGCCTGTCTACTCTGCGTGGTGCTGTGTGTATGTGACACTATATATAACACTGTGTGTATGTCACAGGGCCTGTCTACTCTGTGTGGTGCTGTGTGTGACACTGTGTGTGTGACACTGTGTGTGTGTCACTGTGTGTATGACACTGTGTGTGTGTCACAGGGCCTGTCTACTCTGTGTGACACTATGTATGTGACACTATATATAACACTGTGTATGTCCCAGGGCCTGTCTACTCTGTGTGGTGCTGTGTGTATGTGACACTGTGTATGTGACACTGTGTATATAACACTGTGTGTGTGTATATAACACTGTGTGTGT
>NW_027423351.1:62500-82500 GCF_048934315.1 Petromyzon marinus
TAGTTGTTGTTGTGGTTGTTGTTGTTGTGGTTGTTGTAGTTGTTGTGGTAGTGGTTGTTGTTGTGGTTGTTGTGGTTGTTGTTGTTGTGGTTGTTGTTGTAGTTGTTGTTGTGGTTGTTGTGATTGTTGTTGTAGTTGTTGTTGTGGTTGTTGTGGTTGTTGTTGTGGTTGTTGTGTTAGTTGTTGTGGTTGTTGTTGTTGTTGTTGTGAAGTTCCCCAGGAGGGCTCTCTCCTCATCACCACCGAGTTGGGCAAAATCCACGTGGAGCCACTCGAGATTTGTGTCATACCGGTAAACTCACCACTACACTCACCACTACACTCACCACTACACTCACCACGCTCACCACTACACTCACCACTACTCACCACTACACTCACCACTACGCTCACTACACTCACCATTACATCACTCACCATCACTCACCACACTCACCACGCTCACCACTACACTCACCATCACTCACTACTACACTCACCACTACACTCACTACACTCACCATTACATCACTCACCATCACTCACCACACTCACCACTACACTCACCACTACACTCACCACTACTCACCACTACACTCACCACTACACTCACCACTACACTCACCACTACTCACCACTACACTCACCACTACACTCACCACTACACTCACCACTACACTCACCACGCTCACCACTACACTCACCACTACTCACCACTACACTCACCACTACACTCACCACTACACTCACCACTACACTCACCACTACTCACCACTACACTCACCACTACTCACCACTACACTCACCACTACACTCACTACACTCACCATTACATCACTCACCATCACTCACCACACTCACCACACTCACCACGCTCACCACTACACTCACCACTACTCACCACTACACTCACCACTACACTCACTACACTCACCATTACATCACTCACCATCACTCACCACACTCACCACGCTCACCACTACACTCACCATCACTTACTACTACACTCACCACTACACTCACTACACTCACCATTACATCACTCACCATCACTCACCACACTCACCACGCTTACCACTACACTCACCACTACTCACCACTACACTCACCACTACACTCACCACTACACTCACCACTACTCACCACTACACTCACCACTACTCTCACCACTACACTCACCACTACACTCACCACTACACTCACCACTACACTCACCACTACTCACCACTACACTCACCACTACTCTCACCACTACACTCACCACTACACTCACTACACTCACCACTACACTCACCACTACACTCACCACTACTCACCACTACACTCACCACTACTCACCACTACACTCACCACTACACTCACTACACTCACCACTACACTCACCACTACACTCACCACTACACTCACCACTACACTCACCACTACACTCACCACTACACTCACCACTACTCACCACTACTCACCACTACACTCACCACTACTCACCACTACTCACCACTACACTCACCACTACTCACCACTACACTCACCACTACTCACCACTACTCACCACTACACTCACCACTACACTCACCACTACACTCACCACTACACTCACCACTACACTCACCACTACTCACCACTACACTCACCACTACACTCACCACTACACTCACCACTACTCACCACTACACTCACCACTACACTCACTACACTCACCATTACATCACTCACCATCACTCACCACACTCACCACACTCACCACGCTCACCACGCTCACCACTACACTCACCACTACTCACCACTACACTCACCACTACACTCACTACACTCACCATTACATCACTCACCATCACTCACCACTACACTCACCACTACACTCACCATCACTCACTACTACACTCACCACTACACTCACTACACTCACCATTACATCACTCACCATCACTCACCACGCTCACCACACTCACCACGCTCACCACTACACTCACCATCACTCACTACTATCACTCACCATCACTCACTACTATCACCATTATATCACTCACCATCACTCACCACGCTCACCACACTCACCACGCTCACCACTACACTCACCATCACTCACTACTACACTCACCACTACACTCACTACACTCACCATTACATCACTCACCATCACTCACCACGCTCACCACACTCACCACGCTCACCACTATCACTCACCACCATCACTCACCACCATCACTCATCACTCACCACCATCACTCACCACTCACCACCATCACTCACCACTCACCACCATCACTCACCACCATCACTCACCACTCACCACCATCACTCACCACCATCACTCACCACTCACCACCATCACTCACCACCATCACTCATCACTCGCCACCATCACTCACCACCATCACTCATCACCACCACTCATCACTCACCACCATCACTCACCACCATCACTCACCACCACCACTCATCACTCACCACCATCACTCACCACCATCACTCACCACCATCACTCACCACTCTCCACCATCACTCACCACCATCACTCACCACTCACCACCATCACTCACCACCATCACTCACCACCATCACTCACCACTCACCACCAACACTCACCACCAACACTAACCCATAGCCATATCGCTCAGACTCACACTCTGTGTGTGTCTCTGTGTGTGTCTCTGTGTGTGTCTCCGTGTCTCTGTGTGTGTCTCTGTGTGTGTCTCTGTGTGTGTCTCCGTGTCTCTGTGTGTGTCTCTGTGTGTGTCTCCGTGTCTCTGTGTGTGTCTCTGTGTGTGTCTCTGTGTGTGTCTCTGTGTGTGTCTCTGTGTCTCTGTGTGTGTCTCCGTGTCTCTGTGTGTCTCCGTGTCTCTCTGTGTGTGTCTCCGTGTCTCTGTGTGTGTGTCTCTGTGTGTGTCTGTGTGTGTGTGTGTCTCTGTGTGTGTCTCTGTGTCTCCGTGTCTCTGTGTGTGTCTCTGTGTCTATGTGTGTGTCTGTGTGTGTGTGTCTCTGTCTGTGTGTCCGTGTCTCTGTATGTGTCTCTGTGTGTGTCTCCGTGTCTCTGTGTGTGTGTCTCTGTGTGTGTCTCTGTGTGTGTCTCTGTGTGTGTCTCTGTGTCTCTGTCTGTGTCTTTGTGTGTATCTGTGTGTCTTTCTGTCTGTGTCTCCGTGTCTCTGTGTGTGTCTCTCTGTGTGTGTCTCTGTGTCTGTGTGTCTGTCTGTGTGTGTGTCTCTGTCTGTGTCTCCGCGTGTCTCTCTGTGTGTGTCTCTCTGTGTGTGTCTCTGTGTGTGTCTCTGTGTGTGTCTCTGCGTGTCTCTCTGTGTGTGTGTCTCTGTGTGTGTCTCTGTGTGTCTCTCTGTGTCTCTGTGTGTGTCTCCGTGTCTCTGTGTGTCTCTGTGCGTGTCTCTGTGTGTCTCTGTGTCTCTCTGTGTCTCTGTGTGTGTCTCTGTGTGTCTCTGTGTGTGTCTCTGTGTCTCTGTCTGTGTCTCTGTGTGTCTCTGTGTGTGTCTCTCTGTGTCTCTCTGTGTCTCTGTGTGTCTCCGTGTCTCTGTGTGTGTCTCTCTGTGTGTCTCTCTGTGTGTGTCTCTGTGTGTGTCTCTGTGTGTCTCTCTGTGTCTCTGTGTGTGTCTCTGTGTCTCTGTCTGTGTCTCTGTGTGTCTCTGTGTGTCTCTGTGTGTGTCTCTGCGTGTCTCTCTGTGTCTCTGTGTGTGTCTCTGCGTGTCTCTCTGTCTGTGTCTCTCTGTGTGTCTCCGTGTCTCTGTGTGTCTCTGTGTGTCTCCTTGTGTGTCTCCGCGTGTCTCGATACGCAGCAAGGGATAAAGTTCTCCGTGAGCGTCAGCGGTGAGACACGGGGCTACCTGCTGGAGGTGATGGGGGTTCACTTTCAGCTACCAGAACTCGGCCCTATAGGTGAGACACAGAGACACAGAGACACAGAGACACGGGGAGACACGGGGGAGACACGGGGAGAGACACAGAGACACAGAGACACCAGCGGTGAGACACGGGGCTACCTGCTGGAGGTGATGGGGGTTCACTTCCAGCTACCAGAACTTGGCCCCATAGGTGAGACACAGAGACACAGAGACACAGAGACACCAGCGGTGAGACACGGGGAGACACAGAGACACAGAGACACCAGCGGTGAGACACGGGGCTACCTGCTGGAGGTGATGGGGGTTCACTTTCAGCTACCAGAACTTGGCCCCATAGGTAAGCAGGAGACAGGGGGGAGACACAGAGACACGGGGAGACACGGGGGAGACACAGAGACACCAGCGGTGAGACACAGGGGAGACACGGGGGAGACACAGGGGAGACACAGAGACACGGGGAGACACGGGGTAGACACAGGGGAGACACGGGGGAGACACAGGGGAGACACAGAGACACGGGGAGACACGGGGAGACACGGGGGAGACACAGAGACACAGAGACACCAGCGGTGAGACACGGGGCTACCTGCTGGAGGTGATGGGGGTTCACTTCCAGCTACCAGAACTTGGCCCCATAGGTGAGACACAGAGACACGGGGGAGACACAAAGACACGGGGTGAGACAGAGACACGGGGGAGACACAGAGACACAGAGACACAGAGACACGGTGAGACACGGGGGAGACACGGGGGAGACACACAGACACCAGCGGTGAGACACAGAGACACCAGTGATGAGACACGGGGCTACCTGCTGGAGGTGATGGGGGTTCACTTCCAGCTAACAGAACTTGGCCCCATAGGTGAGACACAGAGACACAGAGACACAGAGACACCAGCGGTGAGACACAGAGACACAGAGACACAGAGACACCAGCGGTGAGACAGAGACACCAGCGGTGAGACACGGGGAGAGACACAGAGACACAGAGACACCAGCGGTGAGACACGGGGCTACCTGCTGGAGGTGATGGGGGTTCACTTCCAGCTACCAGAACTTGGCCCCATAGGTGAGACACAGAGACACAGAGACACAGAGACACGGGGAGACATGGGGAGAGACACGGGGAGAGACACGGGGAGAGACACAGAGACACAGAGACACCAGCGGTGAGACACGGTGAGACACAGAGACACAGAGACACCAGCGGTGAGACACGGGGCTACCTGCTGGAGGTGATGGGGGTTCACTTCCAGCTACCAGAACTTGGCCCCATAGGTGAGACACAGAGACACAGAGACACAGAGACACCAGCGGTGAGACACAGAGACACAGAGACACAGAGACACCAGCGGTGAGACACGGGGCTACCTGCTGGAGGTGATGGGGGTTCACTTCCAGCTACCAGAACTCGGCCCTATAGGTGAGACACAGAGACACAGAGACACAGAGACACAGAGACACCAGTGGTGAGACACAGGGGAGACACAGAGACACAGAGACACCAGCGGTGAGACACAGAGACACAGAGACACCAGCGGTGAGACACAGAGACACAGAGACACCAGCGGTGAGACACGGGGAGAGACACAGAGACACAGGGGAGACACAGAGACACAGAGACACCAGCGGTGAGACACGGGGAGAGACACAGAGACACAGAGACACAGAGACACCAGCGGTGAGACACGGGGCTACCTGCTGGAGGTGATGGGGGTTCACTTTCAGCTACCAGAACTTGGCCCTATAGGTGAGACACAGAGACACGGGGGAGACACAGAGACACAGGGAGACACGGGGGAGACACGGGGGAGACACGGGGGAGACACAGAGAGACAGAGACACAGAGACACCAGCGGTGAGACACGGTGAGACACAGAGACACAGAGACACCAGCGGTGAGACACGGTGAGACACAGAGACACCAGCGGTGAGACACAGAGACACGGGGTGAGACAGAGACACGGGGTGAGACAGAGACACGGGGGAGACACAGAGACACAGAGACACAGAGACACAGAGACACCAGCGGTGAGACACGGGGCTACCTGCTGGAGGTGATGGGGTTCACTTCCAGCTACCAGAACTTGGCCCCATAGGTGAGTGGGAGACACGGGGTGAGACACAGAGACACGGGGAGACACGGGGGAGACACAGAGACACAGGGAGACACGGGGAGACACGGGGGAGACACAGAGACACAGGGAGACACGGGGTGAGACACAGAGACACAGGGAGAGGCACGGGAGAGACACGGGGGGGACACGGGGGAGAGACACAGGGAGACACGGGGGAGAGACGGGGGAGACACGGGGGAGACACGGGGGAGACACAGAGACACAGAGACACCAGCGGTGAGACACGGGGAGAGACACAGAGACACAGGGAGACACGGGGGAGACACGGGGGAGACACGGGGGAGACACGGGGAGAGACACAGAGACACAGAGACACCAGCGGTGAGACACGGGGTGAGACACAGAGACACAGAGACACAGAGACACCAGCGGTGAGACACGGGGTGAGACACAGAGACACAGAGACACAGAGACACCAGCGGTGAGACACGGGGAGAGACACAGAGACACAGAGACACCAGCGGTGAGACACGGGGAGACACGGGGGAGACACAGAGACACCAGCGGTGAGACACAGAGACACAGAGACACAGAGACACCAGCGGTGAGACACGGGGCTACCTGCTGGAGGTGATGGGGGTTCACTTTCAGCTGCCAGAACTCGGCCCCATAGGTGAGACACAGAGACACGGGGTGAGACAGAGACACGGGGGAGACACAGAGACACAGAAACACGGGGGAGACACGGGGAGACACGGGGTAGACACGGGGGGGAGACACGGAGAGACACAGGGGAGACACAGAGACACGGGGAGACACAGGGAGACACCAGCGGTGAGACACAGAGACACGGGGGGAGACACAGAGACACAGAGACACAGGGAGACACAGAGACACCAGCGGTGAGACACGGGGAGAGACACAGAGACACAGGAGAGACACAGAGACACAGAGACACCAGCGGTGAGACACGGGGCTACCTGCTGGAGGTGATGGGGGTTCACTTTCAGCTGCCAGAACTTGGCCCCATAGGTGAGACACAGAGACACGGGGGAGACACAGAGACACAGAGACACAGAGACACCAGCGGTGAGACACGGTGAGACACAGAGACACAGAGACACCAGCGGTGAGACACGGTGAGACACAGAGACACCAGCGGTGAGACACAGAGACACGGGGTGAGACAGAGACACGGGGTGAGACAGAGACACGGGGGAGACACAGAGACACAGAGACACAGAGACACAGAGACACCAGCGGTGAGACACGGGGCTACCTGCTGGAGGTGATGGGGTTCACTTCCAGCTACCAGAACTTGGCCCCATAGGTGAGTGGGAGACACGGGGTGAGACACAGAGACACGGGGAGACACGGGGGAGACACAGAGACACAGGGAGACACGGGGAGACACGGGGGAGACACAGAGACACAGGGAGACACGGGGTGAGACACAGACACACAGGGAGAGGCACGGGAGAGACACGGGGGGGACACGGGGGAGAGACACAGGGAGACACGGGGGAGAGACGGGGGAGACACGGGGGAGACACGGGGGAGACACGGGGGAGACACAGAGACACAGAGACACAGAGACACCAGTGGTGAGACACGGGGAGAGACACAGAGACACAGGGAGACACGGGGGAGACACGGGGGAGACACGGGGGAGACACGGGGAGAGACACAGAGACACAGAGACACCAGCGGTGAGACACGGGGTGAGACACAGAGACACAGAGACACAGAGACACCAGCGGTGAGACACGGGGAGACACGGGGGAGACACAGAGACACCAGCGGTGAGACACGGGGAGACACGGGGGAGACACAGAGACACCAGCGGTGAGACACGGGGAGACACGGGGGAGACACAGAGACACCAGCGGTGAGACACGGGGCTACCTGCTGGAGGTGATGGGGGTTCACTTCCAGCTACCAGAACTCGGCCCTATAGGTGAGCAGGAGACACGGAGGAGACACAGAGACACGGGGAGACACGGGGAGACACGGGGAGACACAGAGACACAGAGACACAGAGACACCAGCGGTGAGACACGGTGAGACACAGAGACACGGGGGAGACACGGGGAGACACGGAGAGACACAGAGACACCAGCGGTGAGACACGGGGAGAGACACAGAGACACAGAGACACCAGCGGTGAGACACGGGGCTACCTGCTGGAGGTGATGGGGGTTCACTTCCAGCTACCAGAACTTGGCCCCATAGGTGAGACACAGAGACACGGGGTGAGACAGAGACACGGGGGAGACACAGAGACACAGAGACACCAGCGGTGAGACACGGGGCTACCTGCTGGAGGTGATGGGGGTTCACTTCCAGCTACCAGAACTTGGCCCCATAGGTGAGCAGGAGACACGGGGGAGACACAGAGACACAGGGAGACACGGGGAGAGACACAGAGACACAGGGAGACACGGGGAGACACGGGGGAGACACAGAGACACAGGGAGACACGGGGAGACACGGGGGAGACACAGAGACACAGGGAAACACGGGGTGAGACACAGAGACACAGGGAGAGGCACGGGAGAGACACGGGGGGGACACGGGGGAGAGACACAGGGAGACACGGGGGAGAGACGGGGGAGACACAGGGGAGACACGGGGGAGACACAGAGACACAGAGACACAGAGACACCAGCGGTGAGACACGGGGAGAGACACAGAGACACAGGGAGACACGGGGGAGACACGGGGGAGACACGGGTGAGACACGGGGAGAGACACAGAGACACAGAGACACCAGCGGTGAGACACGGGGAGAGACACAGAGACACAGAGACACCAGCGGTGAGACACGGGGAGAGACACAGAGACACAGGGGAGACACAGAGACACAGAGACACCAGCGGTGAGACACGGGGAGAGACACAGAGACACAGAGACACCAGCGGTGAGACACGGGGCTACCTGCTGGAGGTGATGGGGGTTCACTTTCAGCTGCCAGAACTTGGCCCTATAGGTGAGACACAGAGACACAGAGACACAGAGACACCAGCGGTGAGACACAGAGACACAGAGACACCAGCGGTGAGACACGGGGAGAGACACAGAGACACAGAGACACCAGCGGTGAGACACGGGGCTACCTGCTGGAGGTGATGGGGGTTCACTTTCAGCTACCAGAACTTGGCCCCATAGGTGAGACACAGAGACACAGAGACACAGAGACACCAGCGGTGAGACACAGAGACACAGAGACACGGAGACACCAGCGGTGAGACACGGGGCTACCTGCTGGAGGTGATGGGGGTTCACTTTCAGCTACCAGAACTTGGCCCCATAGGTGAGACACAGAGACACAGGGAGACACAGAGACACGGGGAGACACGGGGTAGACACAGAGACACAGAGACACAGAGACACCAGCGGTGAGACACAGAGACACAGAGACACAGAGACACCAGCGGTGAGACACGGGGCTACCTGCTGGAGGTGATGGGGGTTCACTTTCAGCTGCCAGAACTCGGCCCCATAGGTGAGACACAGAGACACAGAGACACAGAGACACAGAGACACAGAGACACAGAGACACGGAGAGACGCGGGGTAGACACGGGGGGGAGACACGGAGAGACACAGGGGAGACACAGAGACACGGGGGAGACACGGGGTAGACACGGGGGGGAGACACAGAGACACAGGGGAGACACAGAGACACGGGAGACACAGGGAGACACCAGCGGTGAGACACGGGGAGAGACACAGAGACACAGAGACACAGAGACACCAGCGGTGAGACACAGAGACACAGAGACACAGAGACACGGGGAGACACGGGGTAGACACGGGGGGGAGACACGGAGAGACACAGGGGAGACACAGAGACACGGGGAGACACAGGGAGACACCAGCGGTGAGACACGGGGGGAGACACAGAGACACAGAGACACAGGGAGACACAGAGACACCAGCGGTGAGACACGGGGAGAGACACAGAGACACAGGAGAGACACAGAGACACAGAGACACCAGCGGTGAGACACGGGGCTACCTGCTGGAGGTGATGGGGGTTCACTTCCAGCTACCAGAACTCGGCCCTATAGGTAAGCAGGAGACACGGAGGAGACACAGAGACACGGGGAGACACGGGGAGAGACACAGAGACACAGAGACACCAGCGGTGAGACACGGGGAGAGACGGGGGAGACACAGAGACACCAGCGGTGAGACACGGGGAGAGACGGGGGAGACACGGGGTGAGACACAGAGACACCAGCGGTGAGACACGGGGGAGACACGGGGGGAGACACGGAGAGAGACACAGAGACACGGAGACACCAGCGGTGAGACACGGGGTGAGACACGGGGGAGACACGGGGTCAGACACAGAGACACCAGCGGTGAGACACGGGGGAGACACGGGGGGAGACACGGGGAGAGACACAGAGACACGGAGACACCAGCGGTGAGACACGGGGTGAGACACGGGGGAGACACGGGGTCAGACACAGAGACACCAGCGGTGAGACACGGGGGAGACACGGGGGGAGACACGGGGAGAGACACAGAGACACGGAGACACCAGCGGTGAGACACGGGGTGAGACACGGGGGAGACACGGGGTCAGACACAGAGACACCAGCGGTGAGACACGGGGGAGACACGGGGAGAGACACGGGGAGAGACACAGAGACACGGAGACACCAGCGGTGAGACACGGGGTGAGACACGGGGGAGACACAGAGACACAGGGAGACACGGGGGAGACACGGGGGGGAGACACGGGGGGGGAGACACAGACACGGGGGGTGAGTGAGTGGGTGAGTGAGTGAGTGGCTGAGTGAGTGAGTGGCTGAGTGAGTGGCTGAGTGAGTGGCTGAGTGAGTGAGTGGCTGAGTGAGTGAGTGGCTGAGTGATTGAGTGGCTGAGTGAGTGGGTGGCTGAGTGAGTGGGTGGCTGAGTGAGTGAGTGAGTGGCTGAGTGAGTGAGTGGCTGAGTGAGTGGGTGGCTGAGTGAGTAAGTGGCTGAGTGAGTGAGTGAGTGGCTGAGTGAGTGGATGAGTGAGTGAGTGAGTGGCTGAGTGAGTGGATGAGTGAGTGAGTGGCTGAGTGAGTGGCTGAGTGAGTGAGTGAGTCGCTGAGTGAGTGAGTGGCTGAGTGAGTGAGTGAGTGGCTGAGTGACTGAGTGGCTGAGTGAGTGAGTGGCTGCGTGAGTGAGTGGCTGAGTGAGTGAGTGGCTGAGTGAGTGGCTGAGTGATTGAGTGGCTGAGTGAGTGAGTGAGTGGCTGAGTGAGTGGATGAGTGAGTGAGTGAGTGGCTGAGTGAGTGGATGAGTGAGTGAGTGAGTGGCTGAGTGACTGAGTGGCTGAGTGAGTGAGTGGCTGAGTGAGTGAGTGGCTGCGTGAGTGAGTGAGTGGCTGAGTGAGTGGCTGAGTGAGTGAGTGGCTGAGTGAGTGGCTGAGTGAGTGAGTGGCTGAGTGAGTGGCTGAGTGAGTGAGTGAGTCGCTGAGTGAGTGAGTGGCTGAGTGAGTGAGTGAGTGGCTGAGTGACTGAGTGGCTGAGTGAGTGAGTGGCTGCGTGAGTGAGTGGCTGAGTGAGTGACTGAGTGGCTGAGTGAGTGAGTGGCTGCGTGAGTGAGTGGCTGAGTGAGTGAGTGAGTGGCTGAGTGAGTGGCTGAGTGAGTGACTGAGTGAGTGGCTGAGTGAGTGAGTGAGTGGCTGAGTGAGTGGCTGAGTGAGTGGCTGAGTGAGTGAGTGAGTCGCTGAGTGAGTGAGTGAGTGGCTGAGTGAGTGACTGAGTGGCTGAGTGAGTGACTGAGTGAGTGAGTGGCTGAGTGAGTGAGTGAGTGGCTGAGTGAGTGAGTGAGTGGCTGAGTGAGTGAGTGAGTGACTGAGTGAGTGAGTGACTGAGTGAGTGAGTGACTGACTGAGTGACTGAGTGAGTGGCTGAGTGAGTGACTGAGTGACTGAGTGAGTGACTAAGTGGCTGACTGAGTGAGTGAGTGGCTGAGTGAGTGAGTGACTGACTGAGTGAGTGAGTGACTGAGTGAGTGAGTGACTGACTGAGTGAGTGAGTGACTGAGTGAGTGAGTGAGTAACTGACTGAGTAAGTGAGTGGCTGAGTGAGTGACTGAGTGACTGAGTGAGTGACTGACTGAGTGAGTAACTGACTGACTGAGTGAGTGAATGGCTGACTGAGTGAGTGAGTGAGTGAATGGCTGACTGGCTGAGTGAGTGAGTGGCTGAGTGAGTGAGTGAATGGCTGACTGAGTGAGTGGCTGACTGAGTGACTGAGTGAGTGACTGAGTGAGTGAGTGAATGAGTGGCTGACTAAGTGAGTGAGTAACTGATTGACTGAGTGAGTGAGTGACTGAGTGAGTGAGTGACTGAGTGAGTGAGTGACTAAGTGGCTGACTGAGTGAGTGAATGACTGACTGAGTGAGTGAGTGATCACTGCCACCAATCTCCACTTGCCCCGCCATGCCCGAGGCTGCCTGGGGCAGCTTCACCTCCACCCCCGACGTGCTGTGCACAGGGGCGAATGGCCTCGCCAACCCTCGTGACTTCCTCTACCCGGTGGCACACTACGACCATCACCTGCATCATCATCATCATCACCACCATCACCTGCATCATCATCATCATCATCACCAGCAGCAGCAGCGGGAGGAGGAGGAGCAAGAGGAGTCAACAGTGCAGATCGTAAACAAGTTTCAGGGGAAATTGTTCACAGCACAGCAGGTGAGCCGTGGTGGTGAGCACCGCTACTACTCACCACTAGTACTCACCACTAGTACTCACCACCACTAGTACTCACCACTAGTACTCACCACTAGTACTCACCACTAGTACTCATCACTAGTACTCAACACTAGTACTCAGAACTAGTACTCACCGCTACTACTCACCACTAGTACTCACCACTAGTACTCACCACTAGTACTCAACACTAGTACTCACCACTAGTACTCACCACTAGTACTCACCACTAGTACTCACCACTAGTACTCACCACTAGTACTCACCACTAGTACTCACCACTAGTACTCACCACTAGTACTCACCACTAGTACTCACCACTAGTACTCACCACTAGTACTCACCACTAGTACTCACCACTACTACTCACCACCACTACTCATCACTAGTACTCAGAACTAGTACTCACCACTAGTACTCACCACTAGTACTCACCACTAGTACTCACCACTAGTACTCACCACTACTACTCACCACCACTACTCATCACTAGTACTCAGAACTAGTACTCACCACTAGTACTCACCACTAGTACTCACCACTAGTACTACTCACCACTAGTACTACTCACCACTAGTACTACTCACCACCACTACTCACCACCACTACTCACCACCACTACTACTCACCACTACTACTCACCACTACTACTCACCACTACTACTCACCACTAGTACTCACCACCACTACTCACCACTAGTACTCACCACTACTACTCACCACTAGTACTACTCACCACTAGTACTCACCACCACTAGTACTCACCACTAGTACTCACCACCACTAGTACTCACCACTAGTACTCACCACTACTACTCACCACTAGTACTACTCACCACTAGTACTCACCACCACTAGTACTCACCACTACTACTCACCACCACTACTCACCACTACTACTCACCACTAGTACTCACCACCACTAGTACTCACCACTAGTACTCACCACTACTACTCACCACTAGTACTCACCACTAGTACTCACCACCACTAGTACTCACCACTAGTACTCACCACTACTACTCACCACTAGTACTCAACACTAGTACTCACCACTACTACTCACCACTAGTACTCAACACTAGTACTACTCAACACTAGTACTACTCACCACCACCACTACTCACCACCACTACTCACCACTACTACTCACTACTACTACTCACCACCACTACTCACCACTAGTACTCACCACTACTACTCACCACCACTACTCACCACCACTACTACTCACCACTAGTACTCACCACTAGTACTCACCACCACTACTCACCACTACTACTACTCACCACTACTACTCACCACCACTACTCACCACTACTACTCACCACCACTACTCACCACTACTACTACTCACCACCACTACTCACCACCACTACTCACCACTACTACTCACCACTAATACTCACCACTACTACTCACCACTACTACTCACCGCCACTGACTCGTGGCAACTACACTCCCTACAAGTTGTGGTTGTTGTTGTGGTTGTTGTGGTTGTTGTGGTTGTTGTTGTGGGTGTTGTGGTTGTTGTTGTGGTTGTTGTTGTGGTTGTTGTTGTTGTGGGTGTTGTGGTTGTTGTTGTGGTTGTTGTTGTGGTTGTTGTTGTTGTGGTTGTTGTTGTTGTGGCTAGGAGGGGTCTCCGTTTGACGTAGTGGCGTGGCACGGCAACTACACTCCCTACAAGTTGATGTTGTGGTTGTTGTTGTGGTTGTTGTTGTGGTAGTTGTTGTGGTTGTTGTTGATGTTGTTGTGGTTGTTGTGGTTGTGGTTGTTGTGGTTGTTGTTGTTGTTGATGTTGTTATGGTTGATGTTGTGGTTGTTGTTGTTGATTTTGTTGCTGTGGTTGTTGTTGTTGTGGTTGTTGTTGTGGTTGTTGATCTTGTTGTGCTAGGAGGGGTCTCCGTTTGACGTGGTGGCTTGGCACGGCAACTACGCTCCTTACAAGTTGTTGTGGTTGTTGATGTTGTGGTTGTTGTTGTTGTTGATGTTGTTATGGTTGATGTTGTGGTTGTTGTTGTTGATTTTGTTGCTGTGGTTGTTGTTGTTGTGGTTGTTGTTGTGGTTGTTGATCTTGTTGTGCTAGGAGGGGTCTCCGTTTGACGTGGTAGCGTGGCACGGCAACTACGCTCCTTACAAGTTGTTGTGGTTGTTGTGGTTGTTGTGGTTGTTGTTGTGGTTGTGGCTAGGAGGGGTCTCCGTTTGACGTGGTGGCTTGGCACGGCAACTACGCTCCTTACAAGTACAACCTAAAGAACTTCATGGTGATCAACGCCGTGAGCTTCGACCACGCGGTGAGTGGTGGCGGTGGTGGTGGTGGTAGCCACAACTACCACCACAACAACTACTACAACTATTACCACCACAACTACCACTACAACTACTACTACAACTACCACCACCACAACTACTACAACTACCACAGGAACTACTACAACTACCACCACAACAACTACTACTACCACCACAACTACTACAACCACTACTACAACTACTACAACTACCACTACTACTACAACCACCACTACTACAATCACCACAACTACAACCACAACCACCACAACTACTACAACTACCACCACAACTACTACAACTACCACCACAACTACTACAACTACCACCACAACAACTACTACAACTACCACCACAACTACTACAACTACCACCACAACAACTACAACTACCACCACAACTACTACAACTACCACCACAACTACAACTACCACCACAACTACTACTACCACCACAACTACTACTACCACCACAACTACTACAACTACCACCACAACTACTACAACTACCACAGGAACTACTACAACTACCACCACAACAACTACTACTACCACCACAACTACTACAACTACCACCACAACTACTACAACTACCACCACAACTACTACAACCACTACTACAACTACTACAACTACCACCACAACTACTACAACTACCACCACAACTACTACTACCACCACAACTACTACTACCACCACAACTACTACTACCACCACAACTACCACAACTACCACAACTACCATCACAACTACTACTACTACCACCACAACTAGTACAACTTCCACCACAACTACTACTACTACCACCACAACTACAACTACCACGACAACTACTACAACTACCACAACAACTACAACAACTACCACCACAACTACTACTACCACCACAACTACTACCACTACCACCACAACTACTACTACTACGACCACAACTACTTCAACCACAACTACTACTACCACCACTACGACTACCACCACTGCTACCACTACTACTACACTACTACCACCACTACTACCACCACTACTACCACAACTACTACACTACTACACTACTACTACCACCACTACTACCACAACTACTACACTTCTACTACTACCACCACCACCACCACTACCACCACCACCACCACTACCACCACCACCACTACTACCACCACTACTACTACCACTACTACTACCACAACTACTATTACACTACTACTACCACCACTACCACAACAACTACCACAACCACCACTACTACAACTACTACTACTACCACAACCACTACTACTACTACCACCACAACTACTACCACTACTACTACTACCACCACAACTACTACTACTACCACTACTACTACCACTACTACTACTACCACCACAACTACTACTACTGTCACTACTACTACTACCACAACTACTACACTACTACTACCACTACACTACAACAACCACCACTACTACTACTACCACCACTACTACTACCACTACACTACAACAACCACCACTACTACTACTACCACCACTACTACTACTACACTACAACCACCACAACTACTACCACAACTACTGCACTACTACTACTACACAACAACCACCACAACCACAACCACCACCACTACTACTACACAACCACCACCACCACAACTACTACCACAACTACTACACTACTACACAACAACCACCACCACCACCACAACTACCACAACGATATAACGGCCACAATGTGGCTCTCCCCGTGACTCTACATCACCCCCCACGTGACCCCCCTCCCCCCCACGTGACACGCCTCCCCCTCCCCACGTGACCCCCCTCCCACCCCACGTGACCCCCCTCCTCCCCACGTGACCCCCTCCCCCTCCCGGTGACCCCCCCCTCCCCCCCACGTGATCCCCCTCCCCCCCACGTGACCCCCCTCCCTCCCCACGTGACCCCCCTCCCCCCCACGTGACTCCCCTCCCCCCCCCACGTGACCCCCTCCCCCCCACGTGACCTTCCTCCCTCCCCACGTGACTCCCACCCCACGTGACCCCCCCTCCCCCTATGCCCCTCCCCCCCACGTGACCCCCAGGACCCGTCCTCTTCACGGTGCTTACCGCTCCCTCTCAGCGGCCAGGCACGGCCACGGCCGACTTTGTTCATCTTCCCTCCTCGCTGGGGCGTGGCGGAGGAGAACACGTTCCGCCCTCCATACTACCACCGTGCGACTACCACTACTACCACTAACTACCACTACCTACACCTACCTACACCTACCTACACCTACCACTACCTACACCTACCTACACCTACCACTACCTACACCTACCTACACCTACCACTACCTACACCTACACCTACCACTACCACTACCTCCACCACCACCTCGCTGGGGCGTGGCGGAGAACACGTTCCGTCCTCCATACTACCACCGTGCGACTACCTACACCTACCACCACCTACCACTACCTAGACCACCACCTACCACTACCTACACCTACCACTACCTACACCTACCACTACCTACCACTACCACTACCTCCACCTAACACTACCTACACCTACACCTACCTCCACCTACACCTACCACTACCTCCACCTAACACTACCACCATCACCACCACCTCCTCGCTGGGGCGTGGCGGAGAACACGTTCCGCCCTCCATACTACCACCGTGCGACTACCACTACTACCACTACCTACCACTACCTACACCTACCACTACCACTACCTCCACCTAACACTACCACTACCACCACCACCACCACTACCAACTCGCTGGGGCGTGGCGGAGAACACGTTCCGTCCTCCATACTACCACCGTGCGACTACCACTACTACCACTACCTACCTACACCTACCACTACCTCCACCTACCACTACCTACACCTACCACTACCACTACCACCACTACCACTACCTCCACTACCACCTCGCTGGGGCGTGGCGGAGAACACGTTCCGCCCTCCATACTACCACCGTGCGACTACCACTACCTACACCTACACCTACCACTACCTACACCTACACCTACCACTACCTACACCTACACCTACCTCCACCTACACCTACCACTACCTCCACCTAACACTATCACTACCACCACTCCCTCCTCGCTGGGGCGTGGCGGAGAACACGTTCCGCCCTCCATACTACCACCGTGCGACTACCTACACCTACCACTACCTACACCTACCACTACCTACACCTACCACTACCTACACCTACCACTACCTACACCTACCACTACCTACACCTACCACTACCATCACCTCGCTGGGGCGTGGCGGAGAACACGTTCCGCCCTCCATACTACCACCGTGCGACTACCACTACCTACCACCACCTACCACTACCTACACCTACCTACACCTACCTCTACCACTACCTACACCTACCTACACCTACCACTACCACTACCTACACCTACCTACACCTACCACCACCTCCTCGCTGGGGCGTGGCGGAGAACACGTTCCGTCCTCCATACTACCACCGTGCGACTACCTACACCTACCACTACCACCACCTACTACTACCACTCTCACTACCTACCACTCTCACTACCACCACCTACCACTACCACCACCTACCACTACCACTACCACCACTACTACCACTACCACTACCTACACCTACCACTACCACCACCTACCACTACCATCACCTACCACTACCACCACCTACCACTACCTACCTACACCTACCACTACCCTACCTACACCTACCTACCACCACCTACCACCACCTACCACCTACCACTACCACTACTACTACCACTACTACCACTCTCACTACCACTACCACCATCACCTCCTCGCTGGGGCGTGGCGGAGAACACGTTCCGCCCTCCATACTACCACCGTGCGACTACCACCACCTACCTACACCTACACCTACCTACACCTACCACTACCTACCACTACCACTCTCACTACCACCACTACCACCTCGCTGGGGCGTGGCAGAGAACACGTTCCGCCCTCCATACTACCACCGTGCGACTACCACTACCTACCTACACCTACCACTACCTACACCTACACCTACCTCCACCTACCTACCACTACCTACACCTACCACTACTACCACTCCACCTACCACTCTCACTACCACCATCACCACTACCACCTCGCTGGGGACGGGGAGGGTTAAGGAGAACACGTTCGCTTCATACTACCACCGTGCGACTACCTACACCTACCACTACCCACCACCTACCACTACCCACTACCTACCACTACCTACCACTACCACCACCTACCACTACCACCACCTACCACTACTACCACCATCACCACTACCACTACCACCACCTACCACTACCTACCACTACCACTACCTACCACTGCCACTACCTACCACCACCTACCACTACCTACCACTACCACTAACTACCACTACCTACCACCACCTACCACTACCACTACCTACCACTACCTACCACCACCTACCACTACCACTACCTACCACTACCACTACCTACCACTACCACCACCTACCACTACCACCACTCTCACTACCACCACTACTACCACCACCTACCACTACCACTACCTACCACTACCTACCACTACCTACCACTACCACCACCTCCACCTACCACTACTACCACTCTTACTACCACCACCATCACCACTACCACTGTGCGCCTACCGCCACCTACCTCCACCTACCACTACCTACCTCCACCTACCACTACCTACCTCCACCTACCACTACCTACCACTACCTACCTCCACGTACCACTACCTACCACTCTCACTACCACTACCTCCACCTACCTCCACGTACCTCCACCTACCACTACCTCCACCTACCTCCACGTACCTCCACCTACCACTACCTCCACCTACCACTACCTACCACTACCTCCACCTACCACTACCTCCACTACCACCACTCCACCACCACCACTAGCACCACCACTACCACCACTACCATCACTACCATCACGACCACCACCACTACCACTACCACCACTACCACCACCACCACCACTACCACCACCACCACTACCACCACCACTACCACCACCACTACCACCACCACCACCACTACCACCACCACTACCACCTACTACCGCTACCACCACTACCACTACCACCACCACTACCAC
>NW_027423351.1:87500-102103 GCF_048934315.1 Petromyzon marinus
GGGTGAGTGGGTGGGTGAGTGGGTCGGTGGGTAGGTGGGTGGGTGAGTGGGTGAATGGGTGGGTGGGTGAATAGGTCGGTGGGTGTCTCAAATATTGGAGGAAGAAGTCACCCCCTGTGAGTGGCTGGCTGAGGTGCCATGTGTTGAGGAAGTACTGAGGGCGATCCAGACAGAGCCTGAGACCAGGAAAGGCAGCGGGCAGAGATGATCTCCCAAGCGAAATGCTGAGGGAGGGTGGCGTTTGTGCACAGACTGCCCTATATGACATCATAACAACAGTCTGGACCACTGGACGGGTTCCGCAGGATTGGAAGGATGCCCTGGTGGCCCCCTGTTTAGGAAGGGGGACCGCACAGACTGTAACAACTACAGGGGCATCTCACTTCTCAGTGTGCCGGTAAAGGTCCTGGCAAGGATTATTCAGCATCGCCTTGCCAGGCACGCTGAGGAGAGGCTTGCGGAGCCCCAATGCGGTTTCAGGAAAGGGCAGTCCTGCACAGATGCCATATTTTCTGTCCGTTTGCTACAGCAGAGGTGTAGGGAATTCCAACAAGACCTACATCTCTGCTTTATTGACCTGGTCAAGGCCTATGATACCATCAGTAGGCCTGGGCTTTGGGTTGTTCTTCGTGCTTTTGGAGTACCTGACCTTATGCTCACGCTCATTAAGGACCTTCATAATGGTGAGCGGGCCCGGGTAAAACTACGTGGCCGGGAGTTAGAGCCATTCCCTGTACACCTTGGGGTGCGACAGGGATGTCCTCTGGCTCCCACATTATTTAACATCTATTTTGACCACGTAGTTCGTGAAGCCTTCAATAGCTGTACCGTAGGAATTTCCATCTGGTACAGATACAATGGGAGCTGATCGATGCCCGGGTGCGGTCAAGGGATGGCTCCCTATTGCTCAACCACGTTATGTATGCCGATGATTTGGTAATAGCTGCTCAGTCAGAGGAGGAGTTGGAGACGCTGCTGCTGAGACTGGAGCGTGCCACTAAGAGGTGGGGCCTTACCATCAGCCCCACCAAAACTAAGCACCTGCCTGGGTGTTTTGTACCATCGGAAACTCCACCCCCACAACTCCCAATCGGTGATGGGGCAGTTGTGGAGAGTTTCCCATACCTGGGCAGTGTGCTTATGACCGGCTCCGGTTTAACAGCAGAGGTCTCGCTCCGAATCAGTCGAGCGGCAATATCTTTTCATCGGTTGCGTAACGCTGTGTGGAAGCTACCTGGTCTGTCGCTCCGCACTAAGCTTCAGGTCTTCTCGGCCACGGTCATTCCCTCCCTTCTCTACGCTTGCGTAACATGGACCCCCCTAATGGAACATCTTCGCCGGTTAGAAACATTTAGGCTGGCCTGCCTATGATCAATCCTGGGTTTAACCAGGCTGGATTGTGTGAGGAGCTCACAAATCCTTGAAAGATCTGGGCAGGGTCCCATCGGTGAGCTCCTCCGGCGGGCAAGGCTGCGAAGGCTGGGTCATGTAGCCCGCATGCCCTGCCACCGCATGCCGAAACAGCTTTTGTTTGGCCGGATTGAGGGGGCTAAGTGGGCGCGGCCCGGGCTAGAGAAGAGATGGAGTAATGTGGTACAGGAGGACGTGGAGCTGAGTGGACTTGCCGATGACCGGTACCAGCGGTGTCAAGATTGGCCTCTGTGGAGGAGGCTCGTGAAGGACGCTACTGGGCAGTTGGAGGCAGTCGCCCTCCAACAACAACGGAGGGCGGAGGAGCGACGCTCAGAACAACGAGCGGAGCGCCGGGTGGCTAAAGCACAGCGGATTGGCACAGTAGGGGGCACAGGTGGTGCACCAGCCAGTCATCTCAGTCATCTCAGTCAGTCGACCCGTGGCACCTGCTGGGTCTGCCCCGTGACCTCCTGCCAGCGGGCGTTCGACACTTCACGTGACCTCAGGGTGCACATAGCCTGGCACAAGCGTCATGGTGACGTTACCGCCACTTGGTGGCGAATGGCGGTTGTTGTTGTGTAGGTGAGTGTGTCACGTGTGTGTGTGTGTCTGTGTATGTGTGTGTGTGTCTGTGTATGTGTGTGTGTGTCACGTGTGTGTGTATGTGTGTGTGTGTCACGTGTGTGTGTATGTGTGTGTGTGTCACGTGTGTGTGTGTGTGTCTGTGTGTGTCACGTGTGTGTGTCTGTGTGTGTCACGTGTGTGTGTCACGTGTGTGCGCGTCACATGTGTGTGTCACGTGTGTGTGTCACGTGTGTGCGCGTCACATGTGTGTGTCACGTGTGTGTGTCACGTGTGTGCGCGTCACATGTGTGTGTCACGTGTGTGTGTCACGTGTGTGTGTGTGTGTCACGTGTGTGTCACGTGTGTGTGTGTGACGTGTATGTGTGTGTGTCACGTGTGTGTGTGTGACGTGTGTGTGTCACGTGTGTGTGTCACGTGTGTGAGTGCGTCACGTGTGTGTGTGTCACGTGTGTGTGTCACGTGTGTGAGTGCGTCACGTGTGTGTGTGTGACGTGTGTGTGTCTGTGACGTGTGTGTCTGTCACGTGTGTGTGTGTGTCACGTGTGTGTGCGTCACGTGTGCGTCACGTGCGTGTGTGTGACGTGTGTGTCTGTCACGTGTGTGTGTGTGTGTCACGTGTGTGTGTGTCACGTGTGTGTGTGTCACGTGTGTGTGTGTCACGTGTGTGTGCGTCACGTGTGTGTGCGTCACGTGTGTGTGCGTCACGTGTGTGTGCGTCACGTGTGTGTGCGTCACGTGTGTGTGCGTCACGTGTGTGTGCGTCAGGCGTTCATGTTTGAGAGTTGCCTCCTGCTGGCACCGACGCGTTGGGCCCTGGAGTCGTGCGGCCGCCTCGACCGCTCCTACCGCAGCTGCTGGGAGGGCATCGCAGAGAACTTCACTGGGCCAGCAGATACTTAGATAGACACATAGACACACACACACATAGACACACACACACACACATAGACACACACACACACACATAGACACACACACACACTCCTACCGCAGCTGCTGGGAGGGCATCGCAGAGAACTTCACTGGGCCAGCAGATAGACACACATAGATAGACATAGACACATAGACACACACATAGACACACACACATAGACACACACATAGACACGCTCCTACCGCAGCTGCTGGGAGGGCATCGCAGAGAACTTCACTGGGCCAGCAGATACTTAGATAGACACATAGACACACACACACATAGACACACACACACACACATAGACACACACACACACACATAGACACACACACACACTCCTACCGCAGCTGCTGGGAGGGCATCGCAGAGAACTTCACTGGGCCAGCAGATAGACACACATAGATAGACATAGACACATAGACACACACATAGACACACACACATAGACACACACATAGACACGCTCCTACCGCAGCTGCTGGGAGGGCATCGCAGAGAACTTCACTGGGCCAGCAGACAGACACACATAGACACACACACACACATAGACACACACACACATAGACACACACACACACACATAGACACACACACACACTCCTACCGCAGCTGCTGGGAGGGCATCGCAGAGAACTTCACTGGGCCAGCAGATAGACACACATAGATAGACATAGACACATAGACACACACATAGACACACACACATAGACACACACATAGACACGCTCCTACCGCAGCTGCTGGGAGGGCATCGCAGAGAACTTCACTGGGCCAGCAGACAGACACACATAGACACACACACACACATAGACACACACACACATAGACACACACACACACACATAGACACACACACACACTCCTACCGCAGCTGCTGGGAGGGCATCGCAGAGAACTTCACTGGGCCAGCAGATACTTAGATAGACACATAGACACACACACACATAGACACACACACACACACATAGACACACACACATAGACACACAGACACACACATAGACACACACACATAGACACACAGACACACACACACACGCTCCTACCGCAGCTGCTGGGAGGGCATCGCAGAGAACTTCACTGGGCCAGCAGATACTTAGATAGACACATAGACACACACACACATAGACACACAGACACACACATAGACACACACACACACACACATAGACACACACACACACATAGACACACACATAGACACACACACACATAGACACACACACACACTCCTACAGCAGCTGCTGGCAGGGCATCGCAGAGAACTTCACTGGGCCAGCAGATAGACACACATAGACATAGACACACACATAGACACATAGACACACATAGACACACACACACACACATAGACACACACACACATAGACACACACACACACATAGACACACACACACACACATAGACACACACACACATAGAGACACACACACACATAGAGACACACACACACATAGACATAGACACACACACACACACATAGACACACACATAGACACGCTCCTACCGCAGCTGCTGGGAGGGCATCGCAGAGAACTTCACTGGGCCAGCAGATAGACACACATAGATAGACATAGACACATAGACACACACATAGACACACACACACATAGACACACACACATAGAGACACACACACACATAGACACACACACACATAGAGACACACACACACATAGAGACACACACACACATAGACATAGACACACACACACACATAGACACACACATAGACACGCTCCTACCGCAGCTGCTGGGAGGGCATCGCAGAGAACTTCACTGGGCCAGCAGACAGACACACATAGACATAGACACACACATAGACACACACACACACATAGACACACACACACACACATAGACACACACACACACACATAGACACACACAGACACACACACACATAGACACACACAGACACACACACACATAGACACACACAGACACACACACACATAGACACACACATAGACACACACACACACATAGACACACACACACACATAGACACACACAGACACACGCACACATAGACACACACACACACACTCCTACAGCAGCTGCTGGCAGGGCATCGCAGAGAACTTCACTGGGCCAGCAGATAGACACACATAGACATAGACACACACATAGACACACACACACACATAGACACACACACACACACACATAGACACACACACATAGACACACACAAACATAGACACACACACACATAGACACACACACATAGACACACACACACACATAGACACACACACATAGACACACAAATAGACACACACATAGACACACACACACATAGACACACATAGACACACACACACATAGACACACACACATAGACACACACACATAGACACACACACATATACACACACACATAGACACACACACATAGACACACACACAGACATAGACACAGACATAGACACACACAGACATAGACACACACACATAGACACACACACACAGACACACATACACATAGACACACATACACATAGACACATAGACACACACACATAGACACATAGATACACACACACGTAGACACATAGATACACACATAGACACGTAGACACACACACACATAGACACACATAGATACACACACACATAGACACACACACAGACACATAGACACACACACACATAGACACATAGACACTCACACACATAGACACACACACTCACACACATAGACACACACACAGACATAGACACACACAGACACACACACAGACACTCTCACACACACACAGACACACACATAGACACACACAGACACACACATATAGACACACACAGACACACATACACACATATAGACACACAGACACACATAGACACATAGACACACACATAGAAACACACATAGAGACACATACACATAGACACACACACATAGACACATATAGACACATAGACACACACACATAGACACATAGACACACACATAGACACATAGACACACACACATACACACACACTCACAAACATAGACACACACACAGACATAGATACACACAGACACACACATAGACACACACACAGACACTCACACAGACACTCACACACACAGACACACACACAGACACACACATAGACACACATACACACACATACACACACACATAGACACACACACACATAGACACACATACACACACATTGATTGATAGATGATGATTGATAGATATTGATGACAATCTCTGGACATGCTGATGGACATGATAGGTGATGATCACAGGTGATGATTTATAGATGATGATGACAATCACTGGAGATGATGATGATGATCAATGTTCGATTAAAAGTCCAATCTTGTTAAGTCTGACCTAAGGGCATCGTGTCGGAGAAAGGGAGGGGATGGTGATGATGGTGATGATGATGGTGGTGATGGTGGTGATGGTGATGGTGAGGATGGTTATGGTAATGATGGTGATGGTGGTGATGATGGTGATGATAGTGATGGTGGTGATGATGCAGGTGGTGATGGTGATGGTGGTGATGATGCAGGTGATGGTGGTGATGGTGGTGATGGTGGTGGTGATGGTGATGGTGGTGATGGTGGTGATGGTGGTGATGGTGGTGGTGGTGATGGTGGTGATGGTGGTGGTGATGGTGGTGATGATGGTGATGGTGGTGGTGATGGTGGTGATGGTGGTGGTGAGGATGGTGATGGTGAGGATGGTGATGATGGTGGTGGTGATGGTGATGCTGATGGTGGTGATGGTGATGGTGGTGGTGATGGTGGTGATGGTGGTGATGGTAGTGATGGTGGTGATGGTGATGGTGGTGATGGTGGTGATGGTGGTGGTGATGGTGGTTATGGTGGTGATGGTGGTGATGATGGTGATGGTGGTGATGATGGTGATGATGATGGTGATGATGGTGATGATGATGCAGGTGATGGTTGTGATGGTAGTGATGGTGGTGATGGTGGTGATGATGGTGATGATGGTGGTGATGGTAGTGATGGTGGTGATGATGGTGATGGTGGTGATGGTGGTGATGGTGGTGATTGGGTGATGATGGTGATGATGGTGATGATGATGCCAGGTGATGGTGGTGATGATGGTGATGGTGGTGGTGGTGGTGATGGTGATGATGGTGATAGTGGTGGTGATGGTGATGGTGGTGGTGATGGTGGTGATGGTGATGGTGGTGGTGATGGTGGTGATGGTGGTGATGATGATGCAGGTGATGGTGGTGATGATGGTGATGGTGGTGGTGATGGTGATGATGGTGGTGATGTGATGGTGGTGGTGATGGTGATGGTGGTGATGATGATGATGGTGGTGATGATGGTGGTGATGGTGGTGATGATGATGGTGGTGATGATGGTGGAGATGGTGGTGATGGTGATGGTGGTGATGGTGGTGGTGATGGTGATGTGGTGATGATGGTGATGATGGTGATGGTGGTAATGATGATGATGATGGTGAGGATGGTGATGATGATGGTGGTGGTGATGGTGATGATGGTGGTGATGGTGATGGTGGTGATGATGGTGATGATGGTGATGGTGGTGGTGATGGTGGTGGTGATGGTGATGATGGTGATGGTAGTGATGGTGGTGGTGATGGTGGTGAGGATGGTGGTGATGGTGATGTTGGTGATGATGATGGTGAGGATGGTGATGGTGATGATGGTGATGATGATGGTGATGGTGATGATGGTGATGGTGGTGGTGATGGTGGTGGTGATGGTGATGATGGTGGTGATGGTGGTGATGGTGATTATGGTGAGGATGGTGGTGATGGTGAGGATGGTGGTGATGGTGAGGATGGTGATGGTGGTGATGGTGGTGATGGTGGTGATGGTGATGGTGGTGGTGATGATGGTGATGGTGATGTTGGTGATGATGATGGTGAGGATGGTGATGGTGATGATGGTGATGATGGTGATGATGATGGTGATGATGGTGATGGTGGTGGTGATGGTGGTGGTGATGGTGGTGAGGATGGTGGTGATGGTGATGTTGGTGATGATGATGGTGAGGATGGTGATGGTGATGATGGTGATGATGGTGATGATGATGGTGATGGTGATGATGGTGATGGTGGTGGTGATGGTGGTGGTGATGGTGATGATGGTGGTGATGGTGGTGATGGTGATTATGGTGAGGATGGTGGTGATGGTGAGGATGGTGGTGATGGTGAGGATGGTGATGGTGGTGATGGTGGTGATGGTGATGGTGGTGGTGATGATGGTGAGGATGGTGATGGTGATGATGGTGATGATGGTGATGATGATGGTGATGATGGTGATGGTGGTGGTGATGGTGGTGGTGATGGTGATGATGGTGGTGATGGTGGTGATGGTGGTGATGGTGATGGTGGTGATGGTGATTATGGTGAGGATGGTGGTGATGGTGAGGATGGTGGTGATGGTGAGGATGGTGGTGATGGTGAGGATGGTGGTGATGGTGAGGATGGTGGTGGTGATGATGATGGTGGTGATGGTGGTGATGATGGTGGTGATGGTGGTGATGGTGATGGTGAGGATGATGATGGTGGAGGTGATGATGGTGATGGTGGTGATGATGGTGAGGATGGTGGTGATGGTGATGGTGGTGATGATGGTGATGATGGTGATGGTGGTGATGGTGATGGTGGTGATGATGATGGTGGTGATGATGGTGATGATAGTGATGGTGGTGATGGTGGTGGTGGTGGTGGTGATGATGGTGATGATGATGGTGATGATGGTGGTGATGATGGTGGTGATGATGGTGGTGATGGTGATGGTGAGGATGATGATGTTGGAGGTGATGATGGTGAGGATGATGGTGATGATGGTGATGGTGGTGATGGTGATGATGATGGTGGTGATGATGGTGAGGATGGTGGTGGTGATGATGGTGGTGGTGATGGTGGTGATGATGGTGGTGATGGTGGTGGTGATGATGGTGGTGATGATGGTGGTGATGGTGATGGTCGTGGTGATGATGGTGGTGAGGATGGTGAGGATGGTGAGGATGGTGATGATGATGATGGTGAGGATGGTGGTGATGATGGTGATGGTGATGGTGGTGATGATGGTGGTGATGGTGGTGATGATGATGGTGGTGGTGATGATGGTGGTGATGGTGATGATGGTGGTGATGATGGTGGTGATGATGATGGTGATGATCGTGGTGATGATCGTGGTGATGATGGTGGTGATGGTGAGGATGATGATGGTGGTGGTGATGATGGTGATGGTGGTGATGATGGTGAGGATGGTGGTGATGGTGATGGTGGTGGTGATGATGATGGTGATGGTGATGATGATGGTGGTGATGATGGTGGTGATGATGGTGAGGATGGTGATGATGGTTGTGATGATGATGATGGTGAGGATGGTGGTGATGATGGTGATGGTGGTGATGCTGTTGGTGATGATGATGGTGATGATGGTGAGGATGGTGATGATGATGGTGAGGATGGTGATGATGATGATGGTGGTGATGATGATGGTGATGGTGGTGGTGATGGTGATGGTGGTGGTGATGGTGGTGAGGATGGTGATGATGGTGAAGATGGTGGTGATGATGGTGGTGATGGTGATGATGATGGTGATGATGGTGGTGATGGTGGTGATGATGATGGTGGTGGTGATGATGGTGGTGATGATGATGGTGATGGTGGTGGTGATGATGGTGGTGATGATGGTGGTGATGATGATGGTGATGATCGTGGTGATGGTGGTGATGATGGTGGTGATGGTGATGGTGATGATGGTGATGATGATGGTGAGGGATGGTGGTGATGGTGATGGTGGTGATGATGATGGTGATGATGTTGATGATGGTGATGGTGATGATGATGGTGATGATGGTGAGGATGGTGATGATGATGGTGAGGATGGTGATGATGGTGATGGTGGTGATGATGATGGTGATGGTGGTGGTGATGGTGATGGTGGTGAGGATGGTGATGATGATGGTGGTGGTGATGGTGATGATGATGGTGATGGTGATGATGGTGATGATGGTGGTGATGGTGGTGATGATGGTGATGATGGTGGTGATGGTGGTGATGATGGTGGTGATGATGATGGTGGTGATAGTGATGGTGAGGATGATGATGGTGATAATGGTGATGATGGTGATGGTGGTGATGGTGATGGTGATGATGATGGTGGTGATGATGATGGTGATGGTGATGATGGTGGTGATGGTGGTGATGATGGTGATGATGGTGGTGATGATGATGGTGGTGATGATGATGGTGATGATGGTGGTGATGGTGATGGTGGTGATAGTGATGGTGAGGATGATGATGGTGATAATGGTGATGATGGTGATGGTGGTGATGGTGATGGTGATGATGGTGGTGATGATGGTGATGATGTTGGTGATGGTGATGGTGGTGATGATGATGGTAATGGTGGTGGTGATGATGGTGGTGATGATGATGGTGGTGGTGGTGATGATAGTGGTGATGATGGTGGTGATGATGATGGTGATGGTGGTGAGGATGGTGATGGTGGTGATGATGTTGGTGATGATGATGGTGATGATGGTGAGGATGGTGATGATGATGGTGAGGATGGTGATGATGGTGATGGTGGTGATGGTGATGATGATGGTGATGGTGGTGGTGATGGTGATGGTGGTGAGGATGGTGATGATGATGGTGGTGGTGATGGTGATGATGATGGTGATGATGGTGGTGATGGTGGTGATGATGGTGATGATGGTGGTGATGGTGGTGATGATGGTGGTGATTATGGTGATGATGGTGGTGATGGTGATGGTGGTGATAGTGATGGTGAGGATGATGGTGGTGATGATGGTGGTGATGATGGTGGTGATGATGATGGTGATAATGGTGATGATGGTGATGGTGGTGATGGTGATGGTGATGATGATGGTGGTGATGATGGTGGTGATGATGGTGGTGATGTTGGTGATGGTGATGATGGTGATGGTGGTGGTGATGATGGTGGTGATGATGATGGTGGTGGTGGTGGTGATGATAGTGGTGATGATGGTGGTGATGATGATGGTGGTGAGGATGGTGATGATGGTGATGATGGTGAGGATGGTAATGATGATGGTGATGGTGATGATGGTGATGATGGTGGTGATGGTGGTGATGATGGTGGTGATGGTGATGATGATGGTGATGATGGTGGTGATGGTGGTGATGATGATGGTGATAGTGATGGTGAGGATGATGATGGTGGTGGTCATGATGGTGATGGTGGTGATGATGGTGAGGATGGTGGTGATGGTGATGGTGGTGATGATGATGGTGATGATGGTGATGGTGGTGATGGTGGTGATGGTGGTGATGGTGGTGGTGATGATGGTGGTGGTGGTGGTGATGATAGTGGTGATGATGGTGATGGTGGTGATGGTGATGACGATGGTGATGATGGTGGTGATGGTGGTGATGATGGTGGTGATGGTGATGGTGAGGATGATGGTGGTAGTGATGATGATGCTGATGGTGGTGGTGGTGATGTTGGTGGTGATGGTGATGGTGATGATGGTGATGATGGCGATGATGATGGTGGTGGTGATGGTGATGATGATGTGATGGTGATGATGGTGGTGATGGTGATGATGGTGGTGATGGTGGTGATGGTGGTGATGATGGTGAGGATGGTGGTGATGGTGATGGTGGTGATGATGATGGTGATGGTGGTGGTGATGGTGGTGGTGATGGTGATGATGGTGGTGATGGTGATGGTGGTGATGGTGGTGATGGTGATGGTGGTGATGGTGATTATGGTGAGGATGGTGGTGATGGTGAGGATGGTGGTGATGGTGAGGATTTTGGTGATGGTGAGGATGGTGATGGTGGTGATGATGGTGAGGATGGTGGTGATGGTGATGGTGGTGATGATGATGGTGATGATGGTGATGGTGTTGATGGTGATGGTGGTGATGGTGGTGATGGTGGTGGTGGTGGTGGTGATGATTGTGGTGATGGTGGTGATGATGGTGGTGATGGTGATGGTGAGGATGATGATGGTGGAGGTGATGATGGTGATGGTGGTGATGATGGTGAGGATGGTCGTGATGGTGATGGTGATGGTGGTGATGATGGTGATGATGGTGATGGTGGTGATGGTGATGGTGGTGAGGATGGTGGTGATGGTGATGGTGGTGATGGTGGTGATGATGATGGTGGTGATGATGGTGATGATAGTGATGGTGGTGGTGGTGATGATGATGGTGGTGATGGTGATGATGATGGTGATGATGGTGGTGATGATGGTGGTGATGATGGTGGTGATGATGGTGGTGATGGTGATGGTGAGGATGATGATGTTGGAGGTGATGATGGTGAGGATGGTGGTGATGATGGTGATGATGATGGTGATGATGGTGATGGTGGTGGTGATGGTGGTGGTGATGGTGATGATGGTGGTGATGGTGGTGATGGTGATTATGGTGAGGATGGTGGTGATGGTGAGGATGGTGGTGATGGTGAGGATGGTGATGGTGGTGATGGTGGTGATGGTGATGGTGGTGGTGATGATGGTGATGGTGATGTTGGTGATGATGATGGTGAGGATGGTGATGGTGATGATGGTGATGATGGTGATGATGATGGTGATGGTGATGATGGTGATGGTGGTGGTGATGGTGGTGGTGATGGTGATGATGGTGGTGATGGTGGTGATGGTGGTGATGGTGATGGTAGTGATGGTGATTATGGTGAGGATGGTGGTGATGGTGAGGATGGTGGTGATGGTGAGGATGGTGGTGATGGTGAGGATGGTGATGGTGGTGATGGTGGTGATGGTGATGGTGGTGGTGATGATGATGGTGGTGATGGTGGTGATGATGGTGGTGATGGTGGTGATGGTGATGGTGAGGATGATGATGGTGGAGGTGATGATGGTGATGGTGGTGATGATGGTGAGGATGGTGGTGATGGTGATGGTGGTGATGATGGTGATGATGGTGATGGTGGTGATGGTGATGGTGGTGATGATGATGGTGGTGATGATGGTGATGATAGTGATGGTGGTGATGGTGGTGGTGGTGGTGGTGATGATGGTGATGATGATGGTGATGATGGTGGTGATGATGGTGGTGATGATGGTGGTGATGGTGATGGTGAGGATGATGATGTTGGAGGTGATGATGGTGAGGATGGTGGTGATGGTGATGGTGGTGATGATGATGGTGATGATGGTGATGGTGGTGATGGTGGTGATGGTGATGATGATGGTGGTGATGATGGTGAGGATGGTGGTGGTGATGATGGTGGTGGTGATGGTGGTGATGATGGTGGTGATGGTGGTGGTGATGATGGTGGTGATGATGGTGGTGATGGTGATGGTCGTGGTGATGATGGTGGTGAGGATGGTGAGGATGGTGAGGATGGTGATGATGATGATGGTGGTGGTGATGATGGTGGTGATGGTGATGATGGTGGTGATGATGGTGGTGATGATGATGGTGATGATCGTGGTGATGATCGTGGTGATGATGATGGTGGTGATGATGATGGTGGTGGTGATGGTGATGGTGGTGATGATGGTGAGGATGGTGGTGATGGTGATGGTGGTGGTGATGATGATGGTGATGATGTTGATGATGGTGATGGTGATGATGATGGTGGTGATGATGGTGGTGATGATGGTGAGGATGGTGATGATGGTTGTCATGATGATGATGGTGAGGATGGTGGTGATGATGGTGATGGTGATGGTGGTGATGATGTTGGTGATGATGATGGTGATGATGGTGAGGATGGTGATGATGATGGTGAGGATGGTGATGATGATGATGGTGGTGATGATGATGGTGATGGTGGTGGTGATGGTGATGGTGGTGGTGATGGTGGTGAGGATGGTGATGATGGTGAAGATGGTGGTGATGATGGTGGTGATGGTGATGATGATGGTGATGATGGTGGTGATGGTGGTGATGATGATGGTGGTGGTGATGATGGTGGTGATGATGATGGTGATGGTGGTGGTGATGATGGTGGTGATGATGGTGGTGATGATGATGGTGATGATCGTGGTGATGGTGGTGATGATGGTGGTGATGGTGATGGTGATGATGGTGATGATGATGGTGAGGATGGTGGTGATGGTGATGGTGGTGATGATGATGGTGATGATGTTGATGATGGTGATGGTGATGATGATGGTGATGATGGTGAGGATGGTGATGATGATGGTGAGGATGGTGATGATGGTGATGGTGGTGATGATGATGGTGATGGTGGTGGTGATGGTGATGGTGGTGAGGATGGTGATGATGATGGTGGTGGTGATGGTGATGATGATGGTGATGGTGATAATGGTGGTGATGGTGGTGTGGTGGTGATGATGATGGTGGTGATAGTGATGGTGAGGATGAGGATGGTGATAGGGTGATGATGGTGATGGGGTGAGGGGATGGTGATGATGATGGGGGTGGTGATGATGGTGATGGTGATGAGGGGGGGATGGTGGGGAGGGGGGGGGGGGGAGGGAGGAGGGGGGTGTGGGGGGGGGTGGGGGTGGTGGGGGGGGTGGTGTAGAGGAGAGTGAGGGGAAGAAGAAGAAGGGAATGATGATACTAATGATGATAATGATAACTGATAATAATGATAATGATGAAATGGTGATAATGATGATGAAGATAACTGATAGTGATAATAACTGATAATGATAATAATGATGATAATGATGATGATACTAATGATGATGATAATAATGATGATAATGATGAAAATAAAT